>NC_079196.1:3487071-3642397 GCF_029499605.1 Hyla sarda | reverse complement strand
CTGTATATAGTGATATGGACCATGCTGGTATAACGTGGTATATACTGTATATAATATATATGTACAGCTGGTATAAGTTATATATCTCCTGTATATAGTGATATGGACCATGCTGGTATAACCTGGTATATACTGTATATAATATATATGTACAGCTGGTATAAGTTATATATCTCCTGTATATAGTGATATGGACCATGCTGGTATAACCTGGTATATACTGTATATAATTATATATGTACATCTGGTATAAGTTATATATCTCCTGTATATAGTGATATGGACCATGCTGGTATAACCTGGGTATATACTGTATATAATATATATGTACAGCTGGTATAAGTTATATATCTCCTGTATATAGTGATATGGACCATGCTGGTATAACCTGGTATATACTGTATATAATATATATGTACAGCTGGTATAAGTTATATATACCTGTATATAGTGATATGGACCATGCTGGTATAACCTGGTATATACTGTATATAATATATATGTACAGGCTGGTATAAGTTATATATCTCCTGTATATAGTGATATGGACCATGCTGGTATAACCTGGTATATACTGTATATAATATATATGTACAGCTGGTATAAGTTATATATCTCCTGTATATAGTGATATGGACCATGCTGGTATAACCTGGGTATATACTGTATATAATATATATGTACAGCTGGTATAAGTTATATATCTCCTGTATATAGTGATATGGACCATGCTGGTATAACCTGGGTATATACTGTATATAATATATATGTACAGCTGGTATAAGTTATATATCTCCTGTATATAGTGATATGGACCATGCTGGTATAACCTGGGTATATACTGTAGTATAATATATATGTACAGCTGGTATAAGTTATATATCTCCTGTATATAGTGATATGGACCATGCTGGTATAACCTGGTATATACTGTGTATAATATATATGTACAGCTGGTATAAGTTATATATCTCCTGTATATAGTGATATGGACCATGCTGGTATAACCTGGTATATACTGTATATAATATATATGTACAGCTGGTATAAGTTATATATCTCCTGTATATAGTGATATGGACCATGCTGGTATAACCTGGTATATACTGTATATAATATATATGTACAGCTGGTATAAGTTATATATCTCCTGTATATAGTGATATGGACCATGCTGGTATAACCTGGTATATACTGTATATAATATGTACAGCTGGTATAAGTTATACATCTTACAGGGTGGCCACTACTCACGCAGATATGAGTCCGGTTGATCGTCCTCCTCAGGTCCCTGTACTCCTGCCAGGACTCCATGTTTGCCCTCTGGGGGGCGTCTCTCTCCGCTCGTAGAACCTGGGCCACCATGTCTCTGTCTGCAATCGATACCACAAACTGGGGGCCAAAGTGAGACTTGAAGATTCGGCCATATTCCTGGATGTGCTTTTGCTGTAAATATAGAAAGAATATAATGTAAAACTGAAGAAAACCATCATTCACCTTAAGCCACAAACACAAAACCTCATTCCCATCCCCCCATTATCACTGTCCTCCACCCCCCATTATCACTGTCCTCCATCCCCCCCATTATCACTGTCCTCCATCTTTATGTAATTTGCTCCCGCACTCTGGAATTTTCTTTCGCTATATAGATACTGTAAGATGGAGACCACCCAGGCAGGCACCCACCCGGCAGAGGAAGTAGAGACACACCCAGGCAGGCACCCGGCAGAGGAAGTAGACACACCCAGGCAGGCACCCGGCAGAGGAAGTAGAGACACACCCAGGCAGGCACCCGGCAGAGGAAGTAGAGACACACCCAGGCAGGTGCCCGGAGAGGAAGGAGAGAGAGACACACGGGCAGGAGCCCAGAAGAGGAAGGACAGAGACACACAGGCAGGTGCCCAGGAGAGGAAGGAGAGAGACACCCGGGCAGGTGCCCAGGAGAGGAAGGAGAGAGACACCCAGACGAGGAAGGAGAGAGACACGCACAGGCAGGTGCCCAGGAGAGAAAGGAGAGAGACACCCGGGCAGGTGCCCAGGAGAGAAAGGAGAGAGACACCCGGGCAGGTGCCCAGGAGAGAAAGGAGAGAGACACCCGGGCAGGTGCCCAGGAGAGGCTGGAGACAACACGTGGATGCACCCAGGAGAGGGTGGAGACCACAGAGTTGCAAAACTACAACATAGCATACCCCGACAGCCACTGAAAGTGTTGTAGTTTTGCAACAGCTGTAGGCACACTGGTTGGGAAACACTAAGGAATAAGCTTTATTTTAAGAAACCTTAAAGGGGTACTCCGGTGAAAACCTTTTTTTCTTTTTAAATCAACTGGTGGCAAATAGTTAAACACATTTGTAAATTACTTCTATTAAAAAATCGTAATCCTTCCTGTACTTATTAGCTGCTGAATACTACAAAAGGAAATTCTTTTCTTTTTGGAATTCTCTCTGATGACATCACAAGCACAGTTCTCTCTGCTGACGTTATTATAATAATAACTCTTCATTTATTGTTGTCCTTAGTGGGATTTGAACCCAAGTCCCCAGCACTGCAAGGCAGCAGTGCTAACCACTGAGCCACCATGCTGCCCTTAGCATACATCTGCTATGCATGGTTGCTAAAATGGACAGAGATGTCAGCAGAGAGCACTGTGCTCGTGATGTCATCAGTGTTCCAAAAAGAAAGGAATTTCCTCTGTAGCATTCAGCAGCTAGTAAGTACTGGAAGGATTAAGATTTTTTCAATAGAAGTAATTTACAAATGTGTTTAACTTTCTGCCACCAGTTGATTTAAAAGAAAAGAGGTTTTCACCGGAGTACCCCTTTAATACCAGAAATAGTTTTTTACACTTCAGACACCAAGGTGTAGTTCCTCCTATAGTCCACCAGGGCGCGCTCACCCCATTATTATTATCCCTGCTGCAGCTGGATCTGGGAAGCCGCAGGTGTAAGAAGAGTCTGGTGGGAAGACGACTGCTGGATGGAAAAAACGCACACGCTGCCCCCTGGTGCGCGGAGTCATACTTTCCAAGGTGGAGGTCACGGTCCTCGAGCCACAACAGATGCGGAAACTGTCATTATACGTCTGTGTCCGGAATTATATTCCAGACAAGAAATGTCAAGTTTTATTGGGTTTCCTATTTTTTTTCCAGCGAATTAAAAACTATGGAAAAAAAAAAAAAATAAAATAAAAACAGTACCGTGACTTTAAGACAGCCGGATGGGTCATGTCTGAACAGGGCGATGTATCCGAGCGATGTATCACACTGTATCTAATCTAATTGTTATGTGATAGAGTCCTAGCCGACCCCTACATGGGAGCGCCCGATTATACAGAAGCCCTCGCGGGGGCGCCATGATGGCGGCCGCCGGCACCTGTTACCCCCGGTGACCAGAGTCGGAGGAGACGTCCTTTTGCGCTGGGAGGATTTATCTGAATCAATGAGGAATTTGTCCATTTCACGAAGCAGCTGCTTGGAATCCGGCCCAGGAAAAACGAAGCCTGAATGCGCGAGCGATGAAATTAAGTCATCGGCGGAATTTATTGTATTTACGGCTTTGTCTACATCTGTCCAGGATTTGCGTAAAAAATATTGTGACTTCACTTCTGCGCGGCTTAAGTCATTTTATCATAACTTCTACGGCTGGAGTCAGATTTGCTTTGACTTTTGCAGCGATTGGCGATTTATCAAATGCGACAATTTTAAATTAGTGAAAGTTTTTGCGTAATTTCGCTCCACGCGCGGCTTATAATACAATGGATAACAAGCTCACAGAATGGCGGGAGACGTGACGGATTTATACAACGGCCCCTAGATCTGTGAATCTCTGACCGGAGACAATGGCGACAAAACAAACCGACCGGAGGAGGCGTTCGCTTTAACACGAAACGCGGCGTCTTTTATTCTAATAAGTTGCCGTCACTTTTCGCACGATGATTGTCAGAGAATTCTTTACAGAAGAAAAAACTGGAGCTTCACCGATTCACCGGAAATCTGCAACAAATCCGCAACAAATCCGCGTCCTCTCCAGTAGGAAACATCTGTCAGATCCGCTGCTGCGGCCGCGTTCACACGGTGGAAAACACTTGCAGACATTCCGCACCTTTGCCCGATCCGGCGGGCGTTAGGACCACTCAGAAATGCGCCGTCTCATAGACAGCAATGCATTCCCTTGCAGAATCTGCAGTAACAGTAGTAGGGACGAAGAAACATCTGGCGCAGAACTTCTACCGCGGGAACAGAATCCATTATAATCAATAGGACTGCGGAATGTGGACATGGCCTTATACTCTGCTGGGGATTTACCACCTGATAACCTGCAGCATTTCTGCAACATGTGAAGCGCCGGCTCACTATATTCTACACAAGAGACCCTGATAAAGCAGCGACACCAACCCCCTCTACTCTGCGGTACCTACCGCCAGGACCCCGATGAATGGGCCGATCCCGGATCAGGTCCCCCCCCTGAACATGGAGGAAGAGAACAAAGGACAAGAGCCGGGACCGCGGGGAGATCAGAACCGGTCCAGGGGGAGCTGCTGAGGTGTCCAAAACAACCAATCAGATCGCTGCTTTCAGTTTGCAGAGGCCTTTATAAAACATGAAAGAAGCGATCCGATTGGTTGTTATGGACACCTCAGCAGCTCCCCCACGTATCTAAATGATCCTGCCTGCTGAACCAGTGTATCCAAGCCAGTGACATGTGACCCTGTGCAGTGTATCCAAGCCAGTGACATGTGACCCTGTGCAGTGTATCCAAGCCAGTGACATGTGACCCTGTGCAGTGTATCCAAGCCAGTGACATGAGACCCTGTGCAGTGTATCCAAGCCAGTGACATGAGACCCTGTGCAGTGTATCCAAGCCAGTGACATGTGACCCTGTGCAGTGTATCCAAGCCAGTGACATGTGACCCTGTGCAGTGTATCTCACCCATCACTTCTGAGGCCCCTATTGTATCCAAGCTCAGAGAAGCCGCAGTCCAGCAGTTACAATGTATCACTCTGTATGTAAACACTCACACTGCGGCCACGCCCACTCCCATTACTGACAGCAGATAAGAGGCCACGCCCCCTAGTTGTATAACTTCAGGTCTGAACACGTGGGAGCCGGAGACGAAAGAATTAACGGAAACATTAACCCCTGCGGCACCAGACTCCACAGGGGGAAGAATCAATCACCCCCCCCCCCCCCCATCACACATCCATCCTTATGATCACCCCCCCCCCCCCCATATTTATCCTGATGATCACCCCCCCATCCTGATGATCCCCCCCCCCCATCACACATCCATCCTGATGATCCCCCCCCATCACACATCCATCCTGATGATCCCCCCCCCCCATCACACATCCATCCTGATGATCCCCCCCCCCCATCACACATCCATCCTGATGATCCCCCCCCCCCATCACACATCCATCCTGATGATCCCCCCCCCCCATCACACATCCATCCTGATGATCCCCCCCCCCCATCACACATCCATCCTGATGATCCCCCCCCCATCACACATCCATCCTGATGATCCCCCCCCCATCACACATCCATCCTGATGATCCCCCCCCCCATCACACATCCATCCTGATGATCCCCCCCCCCCATCACACATCCATCCTGATGATCCCACCCCCCCCCCCCCCATCACACATCCATCCTGATGATCCCCCCCCCCCCATCACACATCCATCCTCTGATGATCCCCCCCCATCACACATCCATCCTGATGATCCCCCCCATCACACATCCATCCTGATGATCCCCCCCCATCACACATCCATCCTGATGATCCCCCCCCCATCACACATCCATCCTGATGATCCCCCCCCCATCACACATCCATCCTGATGATCCCCCCCCCATCACACATCCATCCTGATGATCCCCCCCCATCACACATCCATCCTGATGATCCCCCCCCCATCACACATCCATCCTGATGATCCCCCCCCCATCACACATCCATCCTGATGATCCCCCCCCCCATCACACATCCATCCTGATGATCCCCCCCCCCCATCACACATCCATCCTCTGATGATCCCCCCCCATCACACATCCATCCTGATGATCCCCCCCCATCACA
Source organism: Hyla sarda (assembly GCF_029499605.1). Taxonomy (NCBI): domain Eukaryota; kingdom Metazoa; phylum Chordata; class Amphibia; order Anura; family Hylidae; genus Hyla; species Hyla sarda. The sequence goes on along the minus strand of NC_079196.1, from coordinate 3,636,316 downwards.
CATCCATCCTGATGATCCCCCCCCCCATCACACATCCATCCTCTGATGATCCCCCCCCATCACACATCCATCCTGATGATCCCCCCCCCCCATCACACATCCATCCTGATGATCCCCCCCCCCCATCACACATCCATCCTGATGATCCCCCCCCCCCATCACACATCCATCCTGATGATCCCCCCCCATCACACATCCATCCTGATGATCCCCCCCCATCACACATCCATCCTGATGATCTCCCCCCATCACACATCCATCCTGATGATCCCCCCCCCCCCATCACACATCCATCCTGATGATCTCCCCCCCCCCATCACACATCCATCCTGATGACCCCCCCCCCCATCACACATCCATCCTGATGATCTCCCCCCCCCCATCACACATCCATCCTGATGATCCCCCCCCATTACACATCCATCCTGACCCCCCCCCCCCCCCCATTACACATCCATCCTGATCCCCCCCCCCCCCCCATATTTATCCTGATATACAACAACTTCAAAGTAAAAATGTAACAAACTAAAACTATGAACAAAAGTGACTGCCCCCAAATACCCCTGAGAAGCCAACACTACAGCCCGAGCCCCCATAAAGGTAACATGCGGGCGGGGTGCCCGGCCGCTCCTCCTCACCTGGATCTCGTGGATGCGGCTGAATCCGTCCTTCCAGAAGAACTCCCGCAGGTTGGTGAGGGTGCGGGGCCCCCGGCATCTCCCGCAGACTCTTCACCTGAGCCCGCTCCTCCCCGAGCGCCGGCCCCGCAGCCCAGAACCGGGGCCCCCCGCGCACCCCCACCCGTCCGGGCCCCAGAGCCCCCAACTGCAGCCGCCGCCTCCCCCCGCACCGTCCCGCAGCCACCGCCGCCATCCTCCTCCTGAGCTCCGACTGAGCGGCATCAGCTTACACCATTATAAGCCTCCCGCCCCCCGCCCGGGACTGAGGGGTGGTCCCAAAAGTGCGGCCACTGGCCTCTGCCTGAGGAGCCCGGGGACCCCCCCATTAACCCCTAAAGGACCGCATGGGGGACACCAGGATTAACCCCTGCAATACTGACACAGGGAGGACCCCACCATTAACCCCTAAAGGACTGACACGGGGGACTTCAGGATTAACCCCTGCAATACTGACACAGGGGACCCCACCATTAACCCCTGCAATACTGAAACAGAGGGGACCCTACGTTTAACCCCTGCAATACTGACACAGGGGGGACCCCACGATTAACCCCTGCAATACTGAAACAGAGGGGACCCTACGTTTAACCCCTGCAATACTGACACAGGGGGGACCCCACGATTAACCCCTGCAATACTAACACGGGGGGCTTCAGGATTAACCCCTGCAATACTGACACAGGGGGAACCCCACGATTAACCCCTGCAATACTGACACAGGGGGACCCCACAATTAACCCCTAAAGGACTGACACAGGGGGGCCCCAGGATTAACCCTCTACAGGGCTGATACGAGGGGGGGGGACCCCAGGATTAACCCTCTACAGAACTGATACAGGGGGGGTCCCCATGATTAACCCCTAAAGGACTGGCACGGGGGACCCCAGGATTAACCCCTAAAGGACTGACACAGGGGGGACCCCAGGATTAACCCCTAAAGGACTGACACGGGGGACCCCAGGATTAACCCCTAAAGGACTGACACTGAGGGGACCCCAGGATTAACCCCTGCAGGATTCATACAAGGGGACCCCAACATTAGCCCCTTGAGGATTAACGCCTGTGCAGAACTGACAAGAGGGGACCCCAGAATTAACCCCCTCCTGAGCTGACATAAAACAAGACCCTAGGATTATGTCCGGCAGAGTTAACACATTGGTGATCCCAGAATTAACCCCATCAGGATTTACAAATGGGGAGCCCAGGTTAATTCCCCTAGGGCTGGGACACGGGACCCCAACATTAACCCCTGCTCAGTTGACACAAGGGAGCCCCCAGAATTAACCCCTGCAGAGCTGACACAGGGGGACCCCAGGATTAACCCCTCCGGGATTGACTCTTCACAGTGGTCTTTTCCATTGTTGCGTTTTGGGTCAATATTTGTTAGTTTAGTTTTTAAAGGAAAAAACGATCAGAAGGTAAGTGACAAAATCCTGATGAATGCCACCTACAGATGTCTATCTCATATCTATCTATCTATCTATCTCATATCTATCTATCTCATATCTATCTATCTCATATCTATCTATCTCATATCTATCTATCTCATATCTATCTATCTCATATCTATCTATCTATCTCTTATCTATCTATCTCATATCTATCTATCTATCTATCTATATATCTCATATCTATCTATCTATCTATCTATCTATCTATCTCATATCTATCTATCTATCTATCTCATATCTATCTATCTATCTCATATCTATCTATCTATCTATCTATCTCATATCTATCTCATATCTATCTATCTCATATCTATCTATCTATCTCATATCTATCTCATATCTATCTATCTCATATCTATCTATCTCATATCTATCTATCTATCAATCTCATATCTATCTATCTCATATCTATCTATCTATCTATCTCATAATCTCATATCTATCTATCTCATATCTATCTATCTATCTATATATCTCATATCTATCTATCTATATATCTCATATCTATCTATCTATCTATCTATCTCATATCTATCTATCTATCTATCTATCTCATATCTATCTATCTCATATCTATCTATCTCATATCTATCTACCTCATATCTATCTATCTATCTATCTATCTTATATATATATTTATATATCTATTTATCTATCTCATATCTATCTATCTATTTATCTATCTATCTCATATCTATCTATCTATTTATCTATCTTATATCTATCTATCTCATATCTATCTATCTCATATCTATCTATCTCATATCTATCTATCTATTTATCTATCTTATATCTATCTATCTCATATATATCTATCTATCTCATATCTCTCTATCTCATATCTATCTATCTATCTATCTCATATCTATCTATCTATCTCATATCTATCTATCTATCTATCTAAGATGCAGAAAATATAGCAGCACACCCAGTAGTAAAGTGCAAAAATCGGGATTTATTGACCCATATCAGATGCGACGTTTCGACGGCATCCCGCCATCTTTTTCAAGCATGATACACAGGTTACAACATCCGCATTATATCAGGTGTGTGATTAACAAACAATCAAGTATAAAAAGTGTTATAAACAGTGATCAAATATACAATCATGGGAGTAAAGTGTATACAAAATATAAAAAACGTAAGTGACAAAATCAATCAATCATAACATGAATATAGATTAGGTACAAAATATAAAAAATAAACATATATCAATATCCCTAGTTCAGAATCCACAGGTGCGCCAAATCAGCAGTGAATTAAAAACAATTAAAAACATGTATTCTACCTTGAGACAGATCCACAGACTCCTGCACGCCCATAGACGCCATAACGGCGTTGTATACTTCCGCATCGGTATCCGGCAGTCATGTGATCATCACCTGATCACATGCGTCACATGGGCTTCACCGGCTTCAGCCAGCCGGTTCGGCGCATGCGCACATATTATGGTATAACGTGCATAGTGTTAAAAATTAATATGAAGATTCTAGAGGTAATGATTTAAAAGATCAATGTGCTAAATGCCTTAGGTGGGACTCCCGCCCATATCATTGTACACACTGTTGTGAGCTCCTGCGTCCTCCCCAACATTGCGGAAAACGCATGCGGACCGCAGCACAGTGTGTACAGAGGCATAACTGAGTAATGGAAAAAAAATTTTTTATTATTATAAAAGTGACCAAAAAAAATAGATTTCCGACACGTCCCACCGGGAAAACGGTAGAACGTGGCGAAAGGAAAAAACGAAAAGTGATATGGTATTTAAAAAAATGTGAAAAGGAATAATAATAATAAAGTGCAAACATGTATAAAAATTATGGGGATATATAATAACCCAGTGTGCAAAGTATAAAAATTAAAAATTAACACAGTAATGATAGTGATAACGTGAAATTATAAAATTAATTAGTGATACTTAGAAATAATTTATTATACTCAAGACAGTGTTTCACTAGTGTGAAGCACGTATGATGAATCATAGATGCATAATGTGTCCAATAGTATAAAAATAGTGATCCCAACACAATTGTGTAGAAGATCAAAAAAGAAAAAGGGTAACAAAATGGTGTTATATTTATCTAGAATTTATAGTAAATTTTTGGATGTCTCCTCTGACCAACGGTCAGAGGACATATATCTATATGGTATACAGTAGTAGAGTAAATCTAACATCACCAATTTGAAACAATAATTGACTAGAGAAACAGTTATAGCTGGGCAGGAGAATAGTTGGATTTGTCTCTTCGGTATCGTATTGCTTGAAATCTAAAAAGAAAGAGAGAATAGTATAAGTGTCAAAGACACACAAGTATTTAAATACATAGTATACCGTTTAGGAATAAAATAAACCTGTGTACTATTCTCTGATGAGGAGCATGATTCTAGGCCCTGTAAATGGATGGTGTAATGGCAAAATCGACATTTAGACCCTTAGGGCGTAAAGATTCAAGTTCAAAAATCCAAAATAGTTCCCTTTTCTTTAGTAGACTGACCCTGTCTCCCCCGCGCTTAAGCAGTGGGACATGGTCAACCAAAATGTATCTCAAGTCGCCCTCTGTATGTCCCGCCTCAACAAAATGTTTCGACACCGGCAGATCCATCCGAGCTTTTCGGATGGAGTACCGGTGTTGGTTGAGGCGGGTACGGAAGTCGAGGGTTGTCTCTCCCACATACAGAAGGCGACAGGGGCAGGTCAAGATGTACACTACAAAACTCGAGGTGCATGTCAGGTAGTGGTTAATTTTGTACTCTCGATTGGTCTTAGGGTGTACGAATGTTGGTCCTTTAAGCATGCGGGGACAGTTAATACAGTTCCGGCATGGAAAGGAACCTCTTTGTTTAACTGTTAGATATCTCTGTTGTTCATTGGGTTTCAGAGACACATCAGTCCCACCTAAGGCATTTAGCACATTGATCTTTTAAATCATTACCTCTAGAATCTTCATATTAATTTTTAACACTATGCACGTTATACCATAATATGTGCGCATGCGCCGAACCGGCTGGCTGAAGCCGGTGAAGCCCATGTGACGCATGTGATCAGGTGATGATCACATGACTGCCGGATACCGATGCGGAAGTATACAACGCCGTTATGGCGTCTATGGGCGTGCAGGAGTCTGTGGATCTGTCTCAAGGTAGAATACATGTTTTTAATTGTTTTTAATTCACTGCTGATTTGGCGCACCTGTGGATTCTGAACTAGGGATATTGATATATGTTTATTTTTTATATTTTGTACCTAATCTATATTCATGTTATGATTGATTGATTTTGTCACTTACGTTTTTTATATTTTGTATACACTTTACTCCCATGATTGTATATTTGATCACTGTTTATAACACTTTTTATACTTGATTGTTTGTTAATCACACACCTGATATAATGCGGATGTTGTAACCTGTGTATCATGCTTGAAAAAGATGGCGGGATGCCGTCGAAACGTCGCATCTGATATGGGTCAATAAATCCCGATTTTTGCACTTTACTACTGGGTGTGCTGCTATATTTTCTGCATCTTGGATTATCTGAGCTGTCTGCGATTGGGACTGCTATCCTTGCCTGCACCCCAAGACTTGCAGAATACGTGGTTGTGCTGCCTACCTTCTACATTGATATCTATCTATCTATCTATCTCATATCTATCTATCTTATATATATTTATATATCTTATATCTATTTATCTATCTCATATCTATCTATCTATCTCATATCTATCTATCTATCTTATATCTATCTATCTCATATATATATATATATATATATATCTCATATCTATCTCATATCTATCTATCTATCTATCTATCTCATATCTCTATCTATCTCATATCTATCTATCTCATATCTATCTCTCTATCTATCTATCTCATATCTCTATCTATCTCATATCTATCTATCTCATATCTATCTACCTCATATCTATCTATCTCATATCTATCTATCTTATATATATTTATATATCTTATATCTATTTATCTATCTCATATCTATCTATCTATCTCATATCTATCTATCTATCTCATATCTATCTATCTATCTATCTCATATCTATCTATCTCATATCTATCTATCTATCTATCTCATATCTATCTATCTATCTATCTTTCTCATATCTATCTATCTATCTCATATCTATCTATCTCAAATCTATCTATCTCATATCTACCTATCTAATATCTATCTATCTCATATCTATCTATCTCATATCTATCTATCTCATATCTACCTATCTCCTATCTATCTATCTCATATCTATCTATCTCATATCTATCTATCTATCTATCTATCTATCTCATATCTATCTATCTATCTATCTCATATCCATCTATCTATCTATCTCATATCTATCTATCTATCTATCTCATATCTATCTATCTATCTATCTCATATCTATCTATCTATCTATCTCATATCTATATATCTATCTCATATCCATCTATCTATCTCATATCTATCTATCTCATATCTATCTCATATCTATCTATCTATCTCATATCTATCCATCTATCTATCTCATATTCATCTATCTATCTATCTATCTCATATCTATCTATCTATCTCATATCCATCTATCTATCTCATATATATCTCATATCTATCTATCTATCTCATATCTATCTATCTATCTCATATCCATCTATCTATCTCATATATATCTCATATATATCTATCTCATATCTATCTATCTCATATCTATCTATCTCATATCTATCTATCTATATATCTCATATCTATCTATCTATCTCATATCTATCTATCTATCTATCTATCTATCTAGTATCTATTTATCTATCTCATATCTATCTCTCTATCTCATATCTATCTATCTCATATCTATCTATCTCTATATCTCATATCTATCTATCTATCTCATATCTATCTATCTTATATCTATCTATCTCATATCTATCTATCTATCTAGTATCTATTTATCTATCTCATATCTATCTACAATAGAAGAAGATCCCTGCAGGACTCCAAAATGATGAATAAAGTGAGTAGCGTTTATTCCATCAAGAAACACAAGGAAACGTTTCAGCTGCTAAAATGCAGCCATTCTCAAGTAAGAGGAGCAGCTGAAACGTAGCACCTATTTTGTAACACTGGGAATGGAATAAATCACCTTCTCTTTTTTTTGGAAAAACTCCTGTGTGCTGTGGAATCATTGGATGTTATCTATCTATCTATCTCATATCTATCTATCTATCTATCTATCTCATATCTATCTATCTATCTATCTATCTATCTATCTTATATCTATCTATCTCATATCTATCTATCACATATCTATCTCATATCTATCTATCTATTTCATATCTATCTATCTCATATCTATCTATCTATCTATCTCATATCTATCTATCTATCTATCTCATATCTATCTATCTATCTCATATCTATCTATCTATCTATCTATCTATCTCATATCTATCTATCTATCTCATATCTATATATCTCATATCTATCTATCTATCTCATATCTATCTATCTATCTATCTCATATCTATCTCTCTCATATCTATCTATCTCATATCTATCTATCTATCTCATATCTATCTATCTATCTCATATCTATCTATCTATCTCATATCTATATATCTATCTATCTCATATCTAGATATCTATCTCATATCTATCTCATATCTATCTATCTATCTCATATCTATATATCTATCTATCTCATATCTATATATCTATCTATCTCATATCTATCTATCTCATATCTATCTCTCATATCTATCTATCTATCTCATATCTATCTATCTATCTATCTCATATCTATATATCTATCTCATATCTATCTATCTATCTATCTCATATCTATATATCTATCTATCTCATATCTATCTATCTATCTCATATCTATCTATCTATCTCATATCTATCTATCTCATATCTATCTACCTCATATCTATCTATCTATCTATCTATCTCATATCTATATATCTATCTCATATCTATCTATCTATCTCATATCTATATATCTATCTATCTCATACCCTGTTTCCCCGAAAATATACCCTAGCTGGATTATCGGGTGGGCTGCAATATAAACCCTACCCCGAAAATATGACCTAGGCCAGGGGTACTCAACTGGCGGCCCGCGGTCCAGATCCGGACCGTGGCCGCCAGTAATGCGGACCGGAACGCTGTGTGGAGGATGGGGGGGGGGGGGGCAGCAGGAGTGTGGAGAAACACGGTATATATATATCTATCTATCTCATATCTAGCAAATGGAGACACAGCAGCACTTCCAGGTGGTGATTAATTAGTGACTTTATTAATCCCAGAGTGAATATACAACGTTTCGGCCACCTCTCGTGGCCTTCATCAAGCAGTGCATTGTTACAAATGAGTGGTTTAAATACACAGTAAATTGGTGACATCACTTCCTGTGGGAGTGTCTAAGCACATTAGCATATGTGTACAAACAAAGTGACAAAGGATTACAGGAGTGGTGCTCAATCACACTACAACTGTAACACTTCAAAAATAAACACAATTACGGAGACTATAAATCCTGTAAAGTAACGTGCGAATGCAAAAACAACAAAGTGGCATTTGTGCAGGTGATTCTGCTGACATACAAAATGTGCGTCATATAAATACTAAATTGTCGATCCTTCAGGTGGGGCAGGAGGTGGGAGCAGGATCCCTTTGTAGTAGAAAGTTCTCTGATTCTAGTTGGTATAGATAGAGACCGGGGATACACTCCGGTAGAAGTACCGGTCTGTGTAAACTTCCGGCTTCGGCAAAACCGGATGTGACGTCCGCGCGCATGCGCGGATACTCAACGGAGCGTTCGGCGCCATCTTGAGTAAGGGCAAGCTTCTCCACTCGTTCTCCCGGCTTTCCTGTCATGCGCAATACTTCCTCGCTGGGTGTCTGCGCCATTGTGACTGCTGGCTAAGTGGGCATAGTGTAGGAAAAGTAGCACAAGAACTCTCCCAGCGGACCCCTTGTACAAAGTCATTCCCAGTGGTCGGCCCCAGGGACTGGGGTCAAACTCACCAGGGTGACACGGCTCAGAATGGCTACCCCCTCCCAGGGGGATATGCAGTTCTTCGCAGGTACTGGTCCCTGATTGGAGGATCTTGTCATATGGCTCCGCAGCCAGTATCCAGAATTCACGGCCCAACAAGCAGTTCACCAGGAGGGAGGCTTGAGTGGATTGCTGGTCTCCAATTCATGGCTAACCTTGCTCCATGGGGTGCATCAAAATAAAAATATTGTATAGAAATTAAAATAAAAAAATTGTGCAAAAAGAGATTTTCTATGTAGATTCATGATAGAATCATAACGGGGATCATCTACTCCTCCTCCATGCCCGAATCTGAAGGAAAGAACACAAAAATATGTGTTAAAAAATATACATATATAGACAAAATATAGTTCTTATTACTATAGTACAGGGGACAGGTGGGTCGACAGATTCAACAACTAAGCATTACAAATATCAGGGGTAATTTTGAAGTCGACATTGAGGCCTCTTGGTTTCAATGTCTGCAGTTTAAAAATCCAACTGAGTTCTTTTTTCTTAAGAAGACTAATTCTGTCACCCCTTCTTTTTTGTGGGGGGACATGGTCGACAAGCATAAATTTTAGATCCCTTTCTTAATGGCCGACCTCCAAAAAATGTTTGGGGACCGGAAGATCAAGTTTCTGTTTTCGAATGGAATACCTGTGTTGAGTAATGCGCGTTTTAAAATCACAGGTTGTTTCGCCCACATATAATTAGTTGCAGGGGCACCACAGTATATATATGACGTAGTCACTAGTGCAAGTTAAATAGAAAGGGATTTTGTATCTTGTCCCTGTTTCTGGATGGCAAAAGTGCGTGCCTTTACCATATATTGGCAGTTAACACATACTCTACATGGGTAGGATCATGTATTTTTGACAGTCAGGAATTTTTGGGTAGATTTTTTTATGGCTATGTCTGCCCTTACTAGTTGATCTTTTAGATTCCTTGGGCGTCTGTAGGACATTAGGGGGGGGGGCACCTGGAACTCTGCAATTTTTGGGAATTCTTTCTCTAGAATACTCCAGTATTTTTTCACAATATTTGCTATATTATTGGAGGACGATGAGTAGGTAGATACAAAAGCTACTCTATTCTCCATTTTGTTTTTACTGGTAGGGCGTAATAGGTCTTGTCGGTCAGTTGTCATAGCTTGTTCTTTACATTTGGATAATAGTTTAAGTGGATATCCTCTCTGTATAAAGTTTTTTGTCATCCTGTCAAGGGCAGGATCTAAGTTGTCGGGGTTGCTGATAATCCGTTTTGCTCTCAACATCTGGCTAGTTGGTAAAGAGCGTATAGCTGATTTAGGGTGTGCACTGTCATATCTTAGAGTGGAGTTACAGTCCGTTGGTTTTATATGTAAATCGGTGGTCAAGCAGTTGTCTTTAATTTCCACTATGGTGTCAAGAAACTGCACATTCGTGATGGAAGAGGTCAATGTGAAAAGAATGTTGGGATTTATGGAGTTGAGATATTGGTGAAAGTCTTGCAGTTGGTCTTGAGAGCCCGACCATGCCACAAAGATGTCATCAATATATCTCCACCACCCCAGCACATGGCTGAAGTGGTGGGAGACATAGATCCGGGTTTCCTCAAGACCAGCTACAAAGATATTGGCGTAGGTCGGCGCCACATTGGTACCCATAGCGGTGCCTACGTTCTGTACATAAAATTGATCATTGAAAGTGAAGAAGTTTTTGGTCAGTACTAGCTGTAATAAATCAGTAATGAAATTCACCTGCTGTGAGGAAAAATTCTCACTAATGGCTTCCCTTACAGCCTGTATCCCCTCCTGATGTGGTATCGAGGTGTATAGGCTTGTGATGTCGAGAGATGCTACTATGGTGCCAACTGGAACAAAAATCTTCTCTATTTTGTTAATGAAGTCAGCAGTATCCCGAAGATATGATCTTGCCCCATACACATATGGGCGCAAAATCCTATCTAGAAAAATGGAGATATTGCTGGTTAATGAGCTCCTCCCCGAGACGATTGGTCGTCCCGGGGGATCCACAAGGGACTTGTGTATTTTCGGTAAAAAAATACAAAGTTGTAGTAGTAGGATGTGTCACAAGTAAAAAGTCATGTAGTGCTTTGTCAATCAGATTATCGGCTAAAGCTTTTGTCAAAATGTATTTAATGTCCCTCTCAGTTTCCCACCTGGGATCTACAGCCAAATTAGAGTCTGTGATCTCATCGTTCAGTTGTCTAGCTGCCTCATTGAGATATTTAGATCTGTCCATAATAACAATAGCTCCCCCCTTATCAGCAGGTTTTATAACGAGGTTGTGACTATGGACAAGGTCATTCAGTGCATTGATCTGTATAGATGTCAAATTTGGATGTACCAGTAACCCACTGTTTTCTCTAAATTTATCTATATCCATTTTGACAAGACTACAGTATGTATCTATAGCCGGTGGTACCACTGTAGGGGAGAAGTCACTCAAAACTCTAAGATCATACTTTTTCAAAGTAAAAGGTACATTGGTTATTAACCCCATTGTGTCAGTAGGTGCTTTATCCCCCTCCCGTTCTCCAGAAAACCAAGCTCTCAGCTTTAGTCTCCTGAAGAATTGGAGGAGGTCCAGCTCCAACTGAAACCAATCAACCCTAAACACTGGGCAGAAATTAAGGCCCTTACTTAGTAGTTGTAGCTGTGCAAACGTTAAAATAGTAGATGAAATATTTACCACTTGCTTATGTCCATCTATTTCTTCTTGGGTTTCAATTGAGACCCCTTGTTGGCCGAACGCTGTTGCCCTCTGGTTTTTATTGGTTCGATGGTGTCACGATATCTCATATCTATCTATCTATCTATCTCATATCTATATATCTATCTATCTATCTCATATCTATTTAATATCTATCAGACACTTCGTCAGGGCCACACAGGAAGTGTGCGCCACATTAAATACTCCCCATTGCCAAAGAATGAATAGCAAATAGATAACAGGTGAAATTACAAAACAAAACAATAGACGGGATCACAATTACACAGGAAATAGTGTAAATATTTACAGATGACAAATCCTTATTATCATTCGGGCCCTGAAGTATCGGTGCAAAGAAAGCGAACTCTAGAGGAGACATAGATGTGTATCCGCACCGCGTGAGGGAGGAAACGCTCGCTGTAAATCTCATTATTCTAGAATTCTTCAAGGCCGCTTTCACACTACAAAATTGTCTTAAAGATCCGTACGAAGTTCTGTCTGAAAATCAGCTGAAAACGGCGATTACAAAATCCTATACGGCCGTTAGAAAATCCCATTATCGTCTATGGGATTTCTCTAAAGTCGTTATAGCCGGTTATTAATAACGGCCGTTATTTTGTGACGGAAAATAGTAACGGGAGTAATAGTGCATGCATCTTCCGTCACAAAATAACGGGCTATAACGGGTTAAAATGGCTTTTATAGGATTTTGTAACGGCCGTTTTCAGCTGATTTTCAGACGGAACTTTGTACAGATCTTTAAGACGGATTAATTTTGTAGTGTGAAAGAAGCCTAATATGTCTAATAAATGGCGCAGCCCCCTAATGTTACAACTAGCACTCTGTCCAGACATGTTGGCCGCGAGCACTCTCCTGCCCCGTCCTCCTCCTCCGGCGGTGCCACGGTTCGCATAACGGGACGCATCCGCATGTGAACTCTGGGCCGTTACTCAGCTCCTGCTTCCTCCGCTGTCCCAGGTCGCCAGCATGTGTGTACCCGCCCTCTAGGGTGCCCACGCACTGGCTCTCTGCGATTTAAAGGGCTAGTATGCCCTTAATTGGTTACTGCTGCTCGCTGACACTATAAGTGTCCCTTGCCGGATCTTTTGCTCATTAGCCAAGAGAAAGTGTTCCTGTTCTGTATTACCTTGCTGTGTTCTGACCTCTTCGCTTCGTTCCTGACTACACTCCTGTGCCGCCTGCCCTGACCTTCTGCTTTTCCTGACTACAAGTTTGCTTCATCCTTCCAGTGCCACGTGTCACCTCGGCATCCTGTGTGGTCGAGTCGTGCCAGGGGTAGCGACCTGGGTGCCGCCTGCTGCAGCAAGTCCATCCTGCTTTGCGATGGGCTCTGGTGAATACCAGCGGCACCTTAGACTCCGCTCCCTGGTACTGCCCACACCATCAACCACACAGGTTCAGCGGATCCACTTCGTCAGTGCCGCTTACAGCAAGATCGAGCCATGGATCCCGCCAAGGTGCCTCTGCAGAATGTCGCTGATCTTTCTGCTATTGTGGCACAACAGTCAATGCAGATAGAGCAACAAGCACAACGACTGAACCAGTTATCCACAATGATGCAGCAGCTCCTCACCGCACAACAGTCGCAACAGCCACAACCAGTTCCAGTGGCTCCTCCAGTGTCTGCAGCTTCCGTGGTTTCCGTAGGCTCCAAGATACGACTGTCTCTGCCGACTAAATATGAAGGCGACCCTAAATTGTGTAGAGGGTTTGTGACCCATGTTCAATGCATTTGGAACTGATGGCTGATCACTTCCCAACAGAGCGTGCTAAAGTGGAGTTTGTGGTCAGTCTTCTTTCTGGAAAAGACCTGGCCTGGGCTACTCCTCTCTGGGACAGAAATGTTCCGGTGTTCTCCAATCTGCAGGCCTTCCTTTCAGAATTCCGCTGTGTCTTTGAAGATCCTACATGGGCCTCCTCAACCAAAACTGCACTACTGAACTTACGCCAAGGGGACTCTACTGTTGGGGATTATGCAGTTCAATTCTGCACCCCAAGCCTCAGTATTGTCCTGGAATGACGAGGCCCTGTGTGCCACCTTTAAAAGGGGACTTTCTATTAGAGCCAAGGATGTTCTCACTGGACAGGATCCTACGTCTTCCCTGAGTGATCTTATTCAGTTGGCCACTCGAATTGATGTGCGCTTTGCCGAGAGGCAGGAGAAGCTTCGTCAAGAGCGTGAACCTACTGGGACACGACGTTATCTGCGTTTGGTGCCCGTGTTCCTTTGCCCTCTGCTGAAGAGGTTATGCAGGTGGATCGTGCTCGATTAACCCAGCAGGAGAGGTCCCGCCAGCGCAATGAAAACTTGTGTCTCTATTGTGCCAGCCTGGTGCATTTCCTCAAAGACTGTTCTATACAACCAACTCATCCGGGAAACGCTCGCACCTAGGGCACGTGGGAGAGGCGTCACTAGGTGTGAATTCTACCTCTCCTCGTTTTACAGTAAGAGAAAACTTGAGCTTTTTTCTGGGCGCTGGTTCTCCAAATTAGGCAGTCTGACACAGTTTTATGTCCAAAAGATATTTTTATTGCTCTAAAACAACGCGTTTCCAGTCCGGACCCTTCCTCAGTTCCTTTAGTGCAATAAAAACTGTGTCCAACTGCCTAATTTGGAGAACCAGCACCCAGAAAAAAGCTCAAGTTTTCCCTTATTGTATTGCTTTCCTACCGGACCAGCGGAGCTAGGACTGGACGAGCTGAGGCTGCAGGCTCCATATGTCGTCTAGATGTCGTCTGAGGTGTTGTGCTCTGAGCGCAACACCATTTGGTAAGTGGTTTTCCATCTACCTCCTGTATATTACTGTGACGAACTTCACCAGGGGCGCATAACGCTCTCTTTTTTTTCTCTCTTGTCTGCTACCTCTCCTCGTTTGACCATGCTCTTTTGGTCCAAGTATATACTGCTTCCAGGGCATCGATCTCCGCTGTAGCCTTTTTTGGTCTCTGGTTCCGCTGGAAACTTTATCAACGCCTCCCTGATCCACTCGTTAAGCTCGTTAAGCCTATGTACATTTCTTCTATCAATGAGGAATATCTGAATTGTGCGCTGCAATTCCGCACTGAACCTCTTCTCATACATGTGGGTGTGTTACACAGATTAAGTTCTACGCGATTCCTCATTGTACTTCAGAGCTTCTTCTCGGTCTTACCTGGCTACAACGTCTTGCTTCGCATCTCGACTGGCAAACTGGTGAGGTCACCCGCTGGGGACCTTACTGTCAGAACCACTGTCTGACGATTACTCAGCCTAAGACTCTTCCTCTCCTTCCTTGCCGGGTCTGCCTCTTCCTTATTGTGATTATTCAGATGTGTTCTGCGAGAAGCAGGCAGAGTGTCTTCCACCGCATCGTCCCTATGATTGTCCAATCGACCTTCAGCCTGGGACTACACCTCCCCGGGGAAGAATTTACCCCTTGTCTGTCTTAAGCTATGGCTCAATACATCAAAGAAAACCTACAAAAGGGCTTCATCCAGAAGTCCTCCTCTCCTGCTGGAGATGGATTCTTCTTTATGGGAAAGAAGGACGGGTCACTCCGCCCCTGTATTGACTATCGGGGACTAAATAAAATCATGATCAAGAATTGCTACCCTCTACCTTTGATTTTGGAACTCTTTGATCGTCTACGGGGTGCCAAGGTCTTCTCCAAGCTGGATCTACGGGGAGCATACAACCTCATTCGAATTCCAGAAGGCCTTTAATACCCGTGATGGGCACTTTGATTACCTTGTGATGCCTTTTGGCCTCTGTAATGCTCCGGCTGTCTTCCAAGAATTTGTCAACGACATCTTCCGTGATCTACTCTACACATGTGTTGTGTACCTTGATGACATCCTGATCTTTTTGCCCAATTTAGAGGTGCATCCAATCTCGAGAAATGCCATTTTTGAGAAGTCTTCCATTTCTTGGTTATATTGTTTCCAACCAATGTCTCCAGATGGACCCTGATAAGCTGTCTGCAGTTTTGGACTGGCCTCGACCTACGGGCAGTCAGCATCTATACAGATCACAAGAATCTTTTATATCTCTAGTCTGCACAGTGTCCGAATCCTCGGCAGGCCAGATGGTCTCTATTCTTTTCCAGGTTTAATTTCTTTATTCATTTTCGTCCTGCAGACAAGAATGTCAGAGCCTATGCTCTCTCTAGGTCCTCTGATGTGGTAGGACTGGACTCCACTCCACCGCATATTGTACCACCTGAGCGTTTGATTTCAGCAGCGCCTGCCAACCTTCAGCATGTTCCTCCGGGGAAGTCTTTTATGTCTTCTCAACTTAGACGCAGAGTGTTGAACTGGGGACATTCCTCTTTGCTGTCTGGGCAGTCTGGATTACGGAAGTCCATACAACTAATCTCCTGGTGGCCGAACCTTGTACGCGATGTCACTGATTTTGTCTGTTCCTGTACTAAATGTGCCTGAGACAAGACTCCTCGGCTTAAACCTGCCGGTCTTTTACAGCCTTTGCCTATGGACTTCATCACCGATCTACCACCTTCCTGTAACAACACAGTCATCTAGGTGGTTGTTGATCATTTCTCCAAGATGGCTCATTTCGTGCCTCTGCCTGGTCTTCCTTCTGCTCCACAGCTGGCAAAACACTTCCTTCAGCATATCTTTCACCAACATGGCCTTCCGACTCACATTGTCTCTGATCGAGGGGTTCAGTTCATCTCCAAGTTCTGCCGGCCCTCTGTTCACGTCTTAAAATCAAACTGGACTTTTCTTCTGCCTACCATCCCCAGACCAACGGCCAGGTTGAGAGAGTGAATTAAATCCTTGAAAATTATCTTCTTCATTTTGTTTCAGCCCGACAGGACGATTGGGTCGACCCTTTACCTTGGGTGGAGTTCTCTTTTAACCACAAGGATTCTAAGTCTACACAAGCTTCACCATTCTTCATAGTCTACGGCCGTCACCCTCGTCCTCCTCTTCCTCTACCTGCCTCTTCTAGAGTGCCCTCTGTTGTTGACTAATTACGGGATTTTGTGACCATCTGGCAAGAGACCCGGTGCTCTTTAGTTTTTGTCTCCGACCGTATGAAGTCTCAGGCAGATAAGAAGAGAAGACCTCCTCCAACTTACTCTCCTGGCGACAAGGTCTGGCTCTTGGCCAGATATATCCGTTTTAAGGTTCTCAGCTACAAGTTTGGTCCTCGCTTTCTGGGTCCTTACAAGGTTATGCAGCGCATTAATCCTGTGTCATACAAACTTCATCTGCCTTCTTCTTTGCGAATTCCGAACTTCTTCCACGTCTCCCTCCTCAAGCCTTTCATCATCAAACGGTTTTCCCAAAAAGACATCACCCCAACTCCTGTGTCCGGTTCCTCTGATGTCTTTGAGGTTAAGGAAATTTTAACTACTAAAATCGTTAGATTGAGACGGTATTTTCTTGTGGACTGGAAGGGGTTCGGTCCTGAAGAAAGGTCCTGGGAGCCGGAGGAGAATATCCTGGACCATGACCTGGTCCTTAATTTTCCGTGACCTAAAAAGAGGGGGAGACCAAAGGGGGGATACTGTTACAACTAGCTCTATGGCCAGACATGTTGGCCATGAGCACTTTCATGCCCCGTCCTCCTCTGCTGGCGGTGCTGTGGTTCGCATTGCGGGACGTGCCCGCATGCGAACGCCGGGCCGTTACTCACCTCTTGCTTCCTCCGCTGTCCCAGGTCACCGGCAAGTGTCTACCCGCCCTCTAGGGCGTGCGCGCCGGCTCCCTGTGATTTAAAGGGCCAGTAGCCCTTAATTGGTTATCGCTGCTCGCTGACACTATAAGTGTCAACACTTCCAATTTCCCCTTGCCAGATCTTTGTGCTTATTAGCCAAGGAAAGTGTTCCTGTTCTGTATTGCCTGTGTTCTGACCTCCTTACTTTGTTCCTGACTACGCTCCTGTGCCGCCTGCCCTGACCTTCTATTTTTCCTGACTACGAGTTTGCTTCACCCTTCCAGTGCCACGTGTCACCTTGGCAGCCTGTGTGGACGAGCCATGCCAGGGGTAGCCACCTGCCACAGCAAGTCCATCCCGCTTTGCGGCGGGCTCTGGTGGATACCAGCGGCACCTTAGACTCCGCTCCCTGGTATGGCCCGCGCCATCTTCCACACAGGTTCAGCGGATCCACTTCGTCAGTGCCGCTTACACCTAAACCGATCGGTCTAATCGTTTTACTGTTATATAAGATTTTGTAAGAGCATTAATGCAAAGAAGGAGACGGAACCCGAAAAAACAATGCGATCTGTGTTAGATTTCACCACTTTCCTTCGTTAATGGATTAAGTACAAATGAAAACATTTACATCTATCATTAGTTTTCTGCCTTAGTTCCTGATTATTGGCTTCACAGAAAGCTGCTGTTCTTATATGTTATATCCTCTACAATGTAATCTCAGCTAATTCAAGGGTCTGAGAAAATTATATAATGGCTATTAATTCTGCACAAGTGACCGTATGGAAGTGAGCTGGTCACATGACGGGGGGGGGGGGGGGGAAACTTTCACAATGTAAAAGAGAATTTGTGGCTGTTTCTTTCCTCTTCCTTCTTGTCTCCATCTATTTATATTGTCACATCTAAAAGATCGGCAATAAAAACACACATAGAAAACAGAGCCTGGCCCTCCGGGATCGGAGTATGGGAATGCTGCCGCAATGGTAATGATGATGACAACTGACCGGCTATCCACGGGTGCTTGAACTTGAACTAAAGAACATGTAACTACGGGCATAGAAGAAACAGACTGTACAGCACTCATCAGGAAATTTTGCCGGGATGGCACTTTCTTCATTACATATGAGAAGGGGTGACAGCAGCTTCCTCCGAGCGTGCAGCTGTAACCCCGTCTCATATGTAATAAAGAAAGTGCCATCCCGGCGAAATTTCCTGGTGAGTGCTGTACAGTCTGTTTCTTCTCTGCCCGTAGTTACATCTAAAAGATCAACTTTAGATCCCCCAAAGGTTGTCGTAAATTATATATTAATATCATTTAAATTGATGAACTGTACAAACTGATGAAATCTCCTGTGTTCCTGAGCAAACCGGAACCCCATCCTCTATACATCTACACCAGACCCGAACATCATCCTCTATACATCTACACCAGACCGGAACCATATCCTCTATACATCTACACCAGACCGGAACCCCATCCTCTATACATCTACACCAGACCGGAACCACATCCTCTATACATCTACACCAGACCCGAACATCATCATCTATACATCTACACCAGACCCGAACATCTTCATCTATACATCTACACCAGACCCGAACATCTTCATCTATACATCTACACCAGACCGGAACCATATCCTCTATACATCTACACCAGACCGGACCACATCCTCTATACATCTACACCAGACCGGAACCCCATCCTCTATACAGCTACACCAGACCGGAACCATATCCTCTATACATCTACACCAGACCGGAACCCCATCCTCTATACATCTACACCAGACCAGAACTACATCATCTATACATCTACACCAGACCCGAACATCATCATCTATACATCTACACCAGACCGGAACCACATCCTCTGTACATCTACACCAGACCGGAACCATATCCTCTATACATCTACACCAGACCGGAACCCCATCCTCTATACATCTACACCAGACCGGAACCACATCCTCTATACATCTACACCAGACCGGACCACATCCTCTATACATCTACACCAGACCGGAACCACATCATCTATACATCTACACCAGACCCCAACCCCATCATCTATACATCTACACCAGACCAGAACATCATCATCTATACATCTACACCAGACCGGAACCACATCCTCTATACATCTACACCAGACCGGAACCCCATCCTCTGTACATCTACACCAGACCGGAACCCCATCCTCTATACATCTACACCAGACCGGAACCCCATCATCTATACATCTACACCAGACCGGAACCACATCCTCTATACATCTACACCAGACCGGAACCACATCCTCTATACATCTACACCAGACCGGAACCACATCCTCTATACATCTACACCAGACCGGAACCACATCCTCTATACATCTACACCAGACCGGAACCACATCCTCTATACATCTACACCAGACCGGCACCACATCCTCTATACATCTACACCAGACCGGAACCACATCCTCTATACATCTACACCAGACCCGAACATCATCATCTATACATCTACACCAGACCGGAACCCCATCCTCTATACATCTACACCAGACCGGAACCCCATCCTCTATACATCTACACCAGACCCGAACATCATCCTCTATACATCTACACCAGACCGGAACCATATCCTCTATACATCTACACCAGACCGGAACCATATCCTCTATACATCTACACCAGACCGGACCACATCCTCTATACATCTACACCAGACCGGAACCACATCCTCTATACATCTACACCAGACCGGAACCACATCCTCTATACATCTACACCAGACCGGAACCATATCCTCTATACATCTACACCAGACCGGAACCACATCATCTATACATCTACACCAGACCGGAACCACATCATCTATACATCTACACCAGACCCGAACATCTTCATCTATACATCTACACCAGACCGGAACCCCATCCTCTATACATCTACACCAGACCGGAACCCCATCATCTATACATCTACACCAGACCCGAACATCTTCATCTATACATCTACACCAGACCGGAACCATATCCTCTATACATCTACACCAGACCGGAACCATATCCTCTATACATCTACACCAGACCGGAACCACATCCTCTATACATCTACACCAGACCGGAACCACATCCTCTATACATCTACACCAGACCGGAACCACATCCTCTATACATCTACACCAGACCGGAACCACATCATCTATACATCTACACCAGACCCGAACCCCATCATCTATACATCTACACCAGACCGGAACCATATCCTCTATACATCTACACCAGACCGGAACCACATCCTCTATACATCTACACCAGACCGGAACCACATCCTCTATACATCTACACCAGACCGGAACCATATCCTCTATACATCTACACCAGACCGGAACCACATCCTCTATACATCTACACCAGACCGGAACCACATCCTCTATACATCTACACCAGACCGGAACCACATCCTCTATACATCTACACCAGACCGGAACCACATCATCTATACATCTACACCAGACCGGAACCCCATCATCTATACATCTACACCAGACCGGAACCATATCCTCTAAACATCTACACCAGACCGGACCACATCCTCTATACATCTACACCAGACCGGAACCACATCCTCTATACATCTACACCAGACTGGAACCACATCCTCTATACATCTACACCAGACCGGAACCCCATCATCTATACATCTACACCAGACCCGAACATCATCCTCTATACATCTACACCAGACCGGAACCATATCCTCTATACATCTACACCAGACCGGAACCACATCCTCTATACATCTACACCAGACCGGAACCACATCATCTATACATCTACACCAGACCGGAACCCCATCATCTATACATCTACACCAGACCGGAACCACATCCTCTATACATCTACACCAGACCGGAACCACATCCTCTATACATCTACACCAGACCGGAACCCCATCATCTATACATCTACACCAGACCCCAACCCCATCATCTATACATCTACACCAGACCGGAACCACATCCTCTGTACATCTACACCAGACCGGAACCACATCCTCTATACATCTACACCAGACCGGAACCACATCCTCTATACATCTACACCAGACCGGAACCACATCCTCTATACATCTACACCAGACCGGAACCACATCATCTATACATCTACACCAGACCGGAACCACATCCTCTGTACATCTACACCAGACCGGAACCACATCCTCTATACATCTACACCAGACCGGAACCACATCATCTACACATCTACACCAGACCGGAACCACATCATCTATACATCTACACCAGACCCAAACCACATCCTCTATACATCTACACCAGACCCAAACCACATCCTCTATACATCTATACCAGACCGGAGCCACATCATCTATACATCTACACCAGACCAGAACCACATCCTCTATACATCTACACCAGACCAGAACCACATCCTCTATACATCTACACCAGACCAGAACCACATCCTCTATACATCTACACCAGACCGGAACCACATCCTCTATACATCTACACCAGACCGGAACCCCATCATCTATACATCTACACCAGACCCCAACCCCATCATCTATACATCTACACCAGACCGGATCCACATCCTCTGTACATCTACACCAGACCGGAACCCCATCATCTATACATCTACACCAGACCCCAACCACATCATCTATACATCTACACCAGACCGGAACCACATCCTCTGTACATCTACACCAGACCGGAACCACATCCTCTATACATCTACACCAGACCGGAACCACATCCTCTATACATCTACACCAGACCGGAACCACATCATCTACACATCTACACCAGACCGGAACCACATCATCTATACATCTACACCAGACCCAAACCACATCCTCTATACATCTACACCAGACCGGAACCACATCCTCTATACATCTACACCAGACCGGAACCACATCCTCCATACATCTACACCAGACCGGAATCACATCCTCTATACATCTACACCAGACCGGAACCACATCCTCTATACATCTACACCAGACCGGAACCACATCATCTATACATCTACACCAGACCGGAACCCCATCCTCTATACATCTACACCACACCGGAACCCCATCCTTTATACATCTACACCAGACCGGAACCACATCCTCCGTACATCTACACCAGACCGGAACCACATCCTCCGTACATCTACACCAGACCGGAACCACATCCTCCGTACATCTACACCAGACCGGAACCACATCCTCCATACATCTACACCAGACCGGAATCACATCCTCTATACATCTACACCAGACCGGAACCACATCATCTATACATCTACACCAGACCCGAACCACATCCTCTATACATCTACACCAGACCCGAACCCCATCCTCTATACATCTACACCAGACCGGAACCACATCCTCTATACATCTACACCAGACCGGAACCACATCCTTTATACATCTACACCAGACCCGAACCCCATCATCTATACATCTACACCAGACCGGAACCACATCCTCTATACATCTACACCAGACCCGAACCCCATCATCTATACATCTACACCAGACCGGAACCACATCCTCTATACATCTACACCAGACCCGAACCCCATCCTCTATACATCTACACCAGACCGGAACCACATCCTCTATACATCTACACCAGACCGGAACCACATCCTCTATACATCTACACCAGACCCGAACCCCATCCTCTATACATCTACACCAGACCGGAACCACATCCTCTATACATCTACACCAGACCCGAACCCCATCCTCTATACATCTACACCAGACCGGAACCACATCCTCTATACATCTACACCAGACCCGAACCCCATCATCTATACATCTACACCAGACCGGAATCACATCCTCTATACATCTACACCAGACCGGAACCACATCATCTATACATCTACACCAGACCCGAACCACATCCTCTATACATCTACACCAGACCCGAACCCCATCCTCTATACATCTACACCAGACCGGAACCACATCCTCTATACATCTACACCAGACCGGAACCACATCCTTTATACATCTACACCAGACCCGAACCCCATCATCTATACATCTACACCAGACCCGAACCCCATCATCTATACATCTACACCAGACCGGAACCACATCCTCTATACATCTACACCAGACCGGAACCACATCCTCTATACATCTACACCAGACCGGAACCACATCCTCTATACATCTACACCAGACCCGAACCCCATCATCTATACATCTACACCAGACCGGAACCCCATCATCTATACATCTACACCAGACCCGAACCACATCCTCTATACATCTACACCAGACCGGAACCACATCCTCTATACATCTACACCAGACCGGAACCACATCCTCTATACATCTACACCAGACCCGAACCCCATCCTCTATACATCTACACCAGACCGGAACCACATCCTCTATACATCTACACCAGACCCGAACCCCATCATCTATACATCTACACCAGACCGGAACCACATCCTCTATACATCTACACCAGACCGGAACCACATCCTCTATACATCTACACCAGACCGGAACCACATCCTCTATACATCTACACCAGACCGGAACCACATCCTCTATATATCTACACCAGACCGGAACCACATCCTCTATACATCTACACCAGACCCGAACCCCATCATCTATACATCTACACCAGACCGGAACCACATCCTCTATATATCTACACCAGACCGGAACCACATCCTCTGTACATTTACACCAGACCGGAACCACATCCTCTATACATCTACACCAGACCCGAACCCCATCATCTATACATCTACACCAGACCGGAACCACATCCTCTATATATCTACACCAGACCGGAACCACATCCTCTGTACATTTACACCAGACCGGAACCACATCCTCTATACATCTACACCAGACCCGAACCCCATCATCTATACATCTACACCAGACCGGAACCACATCCTCTATACATCTACACCAGACCGGAACCACATCATCTATACATCTACACCAGACCGGAACCACATCCTCTATACATCTACACCAGACCGGAACCACATCCTCTATATATCTACACCAGACCGGAACCACATCCTCTATACATCTACACCAGACCCGAACCCCATCATCTATACATCTACACCAGACCGGAACCACATCCTCTATATATCTACACCAGACCGGAACCACATCCTCTGTACATTTACACCAGACCGGAACCACATCCTCTATACATCTACACCAGACCGGAACCACATCCTCTATACATCTACACCAGACCGGAACCACATCATCTATACATCTACACCAGACCGGAACCACATCCTCTATACATCTACACCAGACCGGAACCACATCATCTATACATCTACACCAGACCGGAACCACATCCTCTATACATCTACACCAGACCGGAACCACATCCTCTATACATCTACACCAGACCGGAACCACATCCTCTATACATCTACACCAGACCGGAACCACATCCTCTATACATCTACACCAGACCGGAACCACATCCTCTATACATCTACACCAGACCGGAACCACATCCTCTATACATCTACACCAGACCGGAACCACATCCTCTATACATCTACACCAGACCGGAACCCCATCATCTATACATCTACACCAGACCCCAACCCCATCATCTATACATCTACACCAGACCCGAACCACATCCTCTATACATCTACACCAGACCGGAACCACATCCTCTATACATCTACACCAGACCGGAACCACATCCTCTATACATCTACACCAGACCCGAACCCCATCCTCTATACATCTACACCAGACCGGAACCACATCCTCTATACATCTACACCAGACCGGAACCACATCATCTATACATCTACACCAGACCGGAACCACATCCTCTATACATCTACACCAGACCGGAACCACATCATCTATACATCTACACCAGACCGGAAACACATCATCTATACATCTACACCAGACCCGAACCACATCCTCTATACATCTACACCAGACCCGAACCCCATCCTCTATACATCTACACCAGACCCGAACCACATCCTCTATACATCTACACCAGACCGGAACCCCATCATCTATACATCTACACCAGACCGGAACCATATCCTCTATACATCTACACCAGACCGGAACCACATCCTCTATACATCTACACCAGACCGGAACCACATCCTCTATACATCTACACCAGACCGGAACCATATCCTCTATACATCTACACCAGACCGGAACCCCATCATCTATACATCTACACCAGACCGGAACCACATCCTCTATACATGTACACCAGACCGGAACCACATCCTCTATACATCTACACCAGACCGGAACCACATCCTCTATACATCTACACCAGACCGGAACCACATCCTCTATACATCTACACCAGACCGGAACCACATCCTCTATACATCTACACCAGACCGGAACCACATCCTCTATACATCTACACCAGACCCGAACATCATCATCTATATATCTACACCAGACCGGAACCCCATCATCTATACATCTACACCAGACCCGAACCACATCCTCTATACATCTACACCAGACCCGAACCACATCCTCTATACATCTACACCAGACCGGAACCCCATCATCTATACATCTACACCAGACCGGAACCACATCCTCTATACATCTACACCAGACCCGAACCCCATCATCTATACATCTACACCAGACCCGAACCACATCCTCTATACATCTACACCAGACCGGAACCACATCCTCTATACATCTACACCAGACCGGAACCACATCCTCTATACATCTACACCAGACCGGAACCACATCCTCTATACATCTACACCAGACCCGAACCCCATCATCTATACATCTACACCAGACCCGAACCACATCCTCTATACATCTACACCAGACCGGAACCACATCCTCTATACATCTACACCAGACCGGAACCACATCCTCTATACATCTACACCAGACCGGAACCACATCCTCTATACATCTACACCAGACCGGAACCACATCCTCTATACATCTACACCAGACCCGAACATCATCATCTATATATCTACACCAGACCGGAACCCCATCATCTATACATCTACACCAGACCCGAACCACATCCTCTATACATCTACACCAGACCGGAACCCCATCATCTATACATCTACACCAGACCGGAACCACATCCTCTATACATCTACACCAGACCCGAACCCCATCATCTATACATCTACACCAGACCCGAACCACATCCTCTATACATCTACACCAGACCGGAACCACATCCTCTATACATCTACACCAGACCGGAACCACATCCTCTATACATCTACACCAGACCGGAACCACATCCTCTATACATCTACACCAGACCGGAACCACATCATCTATACATCTACACCAGACCGGAACCACATCCTCTATACATCTACACCAGACCGGAACCACATCCTCTATACATCTACACCAGACCCGAACATCATCATCTATATATCTACACCAGACCGGAACCCCATCATCTATACATCTACACCAGACCCGAACCACATCCTCTATACATCTACACCAGACCCGAACCACATCCTCTATACATCTACACCAGACTGGAACCCCATCATCTATACATCTACACCAGACCGGAACCACATCCTCTATACATCTACACCAGACCCGAACCCCATCATCTATACATCTACACCAGACCCGAACCACATCCTCTATACATCTACACCAGACCGGAACCACATCCTCTATACATCTACACCAGACCGGAACCACATCCTCTATACATCTACACCAGACCGGAACCACATCCTCTATACATCTGCACCAGACCGGAACCACATCATCTATACATCTACACCAGACCGGAACCACATCCTCTATACATCTACACCAGACCGGAACCACATCATCTATACATCTACACCAGACCGGAATCACATCATCTATACATCTACACCAGACCGGAACCACATCCTCTATACATCTACACCAGACCGGAACCACATCATCTATACATCTACACCAGACCGGAACCCCATCATCTATACATCTACACCAGACCCGAACCACATCCTCTATACATCTACACCAGACCGGAACCACATCCTCTATACATCTACACCAGACCGGAACCACATCATCTATACATCTACACCAGACCGGAACCACATCCTCTATACATCTACACCAGACCGGAACCACATCCTCTATACATCTACACCAGATCCGAAGGTTCGGAGCGCTGGGATTTCATCCCCTGAACATGGATAGAAGATAAATCATGGGATCTGAGTTCATACAATATTTGTTTTGTTAATTTATGTAACATTTTTTGTGAATCTAATTCAAATTGAACTTCAATAAAGCTGAAGGTTATACAGAAATGAAGGAACTGGATACATTTATGTGACAATATAAATAGATGGAGACCAGAGGGGAGAGTAATTCTCTTTTACATTGTGAAGTTTTCCCCCGTCATGTGACCAGCTCACTTCCATACGGTCACGTGCGCAGAATTAATGTATATATTATATAATTTTCTCAGACCCTCTAATTAGCTGAGAGGATATAACATATAAGAACAGCAGCTTTATGTGAAGCCAATAATCAGGATCAACGCACAATTCTGGGTCACGGAAAAGGCAGAAAACTAGTGATAGATTCATGTTCTCTTTTGTACTTTATCCATTTTTAAAAAAGATCCGTAAAACCTCTAAGACACCTATTTATATCTATCTCATATCCATCTATCTATCTCATATTTATCTCATATCTATCTATCTCAGATCTATCTATCTATCTAATATCTATCTATCTCTCATATCTATCTCATATCTATCTATCTCATATCTATCTATCCATCTCATATCTATCTATCTATCTCATATCTATCTATCTATCTATCTATCCATCTCATATCTATCTATATCATATCTATCTATCCATCTCATATCTATCCATCTCATATCTAGCAACAGGAGAATACAGCAGCACACTGCTAGCACAAAGATATAGATAAAACATGAGTATATAGATACAACATGAAAAGCTATACAGCTATGGTGCAATAGATGGATATATAAAATTCTGAAGTTATGAAATAATGAGGAATTTGGCGGCCAAATAGCTTGGACCATCCCACCACGGTAAGGTGACCTCATTGGGATGGACCCTACACTGTGTATATGCCTCTGTGTGAACAGTACAGCAAGCATTGCAGGATCTGAAACATCCAAGACACCTTATATACACCTAAAAGAGGTGGGTGGGGTGCAGGAGCCAACATGGAGGTAGCCACTCCCCCGTTGGCCAGCACTATTGATTCCAAACTATTGTAAAGACCTGGCTGACAGGTGCAGGCTGCTGGGCAAAATATACAGCAATGGGAGAATACAGCAGCACACCTCTATTAGGTGTATATAAGGTGCCTTGGATGTTTCAGACCTTGCATGCCTGTTGTAATGTTCACACAGAGGCATATACACAGTGTAGGGTCCGTCCCAGAATGAGGTCACCTTACCGTGGTGGGACGGTCCACACTATTTGGCACCAAATTTGCAAGCTAAGTACCTCATAATTTCATAGTTTCATATTTTCATTTATTGCATTACAGCTGTATAGCTTTTCATGTTCTATCTATATACTCATGTTTTATCTATATACTCATGGTTTATCTATATCTTTGTGCTAGCAGTGTGCTGCTGTATTCTCCTGTTGCTATCTCTCTATCTATCTCATATCTATATATCTATCTATCTATCTCATATCTATCTATCTCATATCTATCTATCTATAACACAAACAAGGATAAGTTAGCCAGCACTACCGACACCAAACTATTATATGGACCTGGCATACAGGTGCACGCTGCTAGGCTAAATATACAGCAACAGAGGAATACAGCAGCACACTGCTAGCACAATGATCCAGATAAAACATGAACTGCTATACAGCTATAGTGCAAAAAATGAAAAAAAAAATGAAAAAGTGAGGTACTTAGCTCACAATTTGGCGGCCAAATAGTTTGGTCCATCCCACCACAGTAAGGTGACCTCATTGGGACAGACCCTACACTGTGAATATGCCTCTGTGTAATCAGTTCAACAGGCTTGTAAGGTCTGGAACATCCAGCACCTTATATACTCATATCTATCTATCTAATATCTATCTATCTCATATGTATCTCATATCTATCTATCTCATATCTATCTCATATCTATCCATCTATAACACAAACAAGGATAAGTTAGCCAGCATTACCGACACCAAACTACTATATGGACCTGGCATACAGGTGCACGCTGCTAGGCTAAATATACAGCAACAGAAGAATACAGCAGCACACTGCTAGCACAAAGATATAGATAAAACATGAACTGCTATAGTGCAAAAAATGAAAAAAAAATGAAAAAGTGAGGTACTTAGCTCACAATTTGGCGGCCAAATAGTTTGGTCCATCCCACCACGGTAAGGTGACCTCATTGGGACGGACCCTACACTGTGAATATGCCTCTGTGTAATCAGTTCAACAGGCTTGTAAGGTCTGAGATGTCCAGCACCTTATATACACCTACTATCTATCTATCTCATATCTATCTAATATCTATCTATCTCATATCTATCTCAAATCTATCTATCTCATATCTATCTCATATCTATCTATCTATCTAATATCTATCTATATATCTATTATCTATCTATGTATTTTTCTCATATCTATCTCTCTATCTCATATCTATCTATCTATTTATCTCATCTATCTATCTCATATCTATCTCATATCTATATATCTCATATCTATCTATCTATCTATCTATCTCATATCTATATATCTCATATCTATCTATCTAAACAAAGAATAAGTTGGCCAGCACTATTGATTCCAAACTATCATATGGACCTGTGTCACGATTCGGCTGGCTGGAGGTGGATCCTCTGTGCCAGAGAGGGATTGGCGTGGACCATGTTGGTGGACCGGTTCTAAGTTGCTACTGGTATTCACCAGAGCCCGCCGCAAAGCGGGATGGTCTTGCAGCGGCGGTAGCAACCAGGTCGTATCCACCAGCAACGGCTCAACCTCTCTGACTGCTGAAGATAGGCGCGGTACAAGGGAGTAGACAAGAGCAAGGTCGGACGTAGCAGAAGGTCAGGGCAGGCAGCAAGGATCGTAGTCAGGGGCAACAGCAGGAGGTCTGGAACACAGGCTAGGAACACACAAGGAAACGCTTTCACTAGGCACAATGGCAACAAGATCCGGCGAGGGAGTGCAGGGGAAGTGAGGTATAAGTAGGGAGTGCACAGGTGAACACACTAATTAAGCCTGCTGCGTCAATCAGTGGCGCAGTGGCCCTTTAAATTGCAGAGACCCGGCGCGCGCGCGCCCTAAGGAGCGGGGCTGCGCGCGCCGGGACAAGACAGACGGGGAACGAGTCAGGTACGGGAGCCGGGATGCGCATCGTGAGCGGGCGCCTCCCGCATCGCGAATCGCATCCCGGCTGAGAGAGATATTGCAGCGCACCCGGTCAGCAGGTCTGACCGGTGCCCTGCAAATGTGAGGATGTTGCGAGCGCTCCGGGGAGGAGCGGGGACCCGGAGCGCTCGGCGTAACAGTACCCCCCCCCCCCCCTTGGGTCTCCCCCTCTTCTTGGAGCCTGAGAACCTGAGGATAAGACTTTTGTCTAGGATGTTGTCCTCAGGTTTCCAGGATCTCTCTTCTGGGCCACAGCCCTCCCAATCCACCCAAAAATTTTTTTTTCCTCTGACCGTCTTGGAGGCCAGAATCTCCTTCACGGAGAAGACGTCAGAAGAACCGGAAACAGGAGTGGGAGAAACAAGTTTGGGAGAGAAGCGGTTAATGATGAGTGGTTTAAGGAGAGAGACATGGAAGGCATTGGGAATACGAAGAGAACGAGGAAGAAGGAGTTTGTAAGAGACAGGATTAATCTGGCACAAGACTTTGAAAGGACCAAGATAACGTGGTCCCAGTTTGTAACTGGGGACACGAAAGCGGACATATTTAGCGGAGAGCCATACCTTGTCTCCGGGAGCAAAAATGGGGGAAGTTCTTCTTTTCTTATCGGCAAATCTTTTCATCCGGGATGAAGCCTGTAAAAGAGAATTTTGGGTCTCTTTCCATATGGTGGAAAGATCACGAGTCACTTCATCCACAGCGGGCAAACCAGAGGGCAAGGGAGTAGGGAGGGGGGGAAGAGGGTGACGGCCGTACACCACGAAAAATGGGGACTTAGCAGAAGATTCGGAGACTCTGAAGTTGTATGAGAATTCGGCCCATGGTAGAAGATCTGCCCAGTCATCCTGGCGGGAGGAAACAAAATGCCGTAAATAGTCACCCAGGACCTGATTAATTCTTTCTACTTGCCCATTGGATTGGGGATGATAAGAAGAAGAGAAGTTTAATTTGATTTTGAGCTGTTTACAGAGGGCCCTCCAGAATTTAGACACGAATTGGACGCCTCTATCCGAGACGATATGCGTGGGCAACCCGTGAAGACGAAAAATGTGTACAAAAAATTGCTTTGCCAACTGAGGCGCTGAAGGAAGACCAGGAAGAGGAATAAAATGTGCCATCTTGGAAAATCGATCAACGACCACCCAAACAACTGTGTTGCCACGGGATGAGGGCAAGTTCGTAATAAAGTCCATACCAATCTGTGACCAAGGCTGTTCGGGGACAGGCAGAGGATGAAGGAGACCAGCAGGCTTCTGGCGAGGAGTCTTATCCCGGGCACAGACAGTACAGGCCCGCACAAAATCAACAACATCCGTCTCCAGAGTCGGCCACCAATAAAAACGAGAGATGAGTTGCAAGGATTTTTTGATGCCCGCATGGCCTGCGAGGTGGGAGGAGTGTCCCCATTTGAGAATCCCGAGACGCTGGCGTGGAGAAACGAAGGTCTTCCCTGGAGGAGTTTGCCTGATGGAGGCTGGAGAAGTGGAGATCAGACAGTCAGGAGGAATGATGTGTTGCGGAGAGACCTCTACTTCAGAGGCATCAGAAGAACGAGAGAGAGCATCGGCCCTAATGTTCTTGTCAGCAGGGCGAAAATGAATTTCAAAGTTAAAACGGGCAAAGAACAACGACCACCTGGCCTGGCGAGGGTTCAGTCGTTGGGCAGACTGGAGATAGGAGAGATTCTTGTGATCGGTGTATATGATAACTGGAAATCTTGATCCCTCCAACAGATGCCTCCATTCCTCAAGCGCCAATTTAATGGCCAGTAGTTCTCGATCCCCGATGGAGTAGTTTCTCTCCGCCGGAGAGAAGGTCCTAGAAAAAAAAAACACAAGTAACAGCATGCCCGGAAGAATTTTTTTGTAGAAGGACAGCTCCAGCTCCCACTGAGGAGGCATCTACCTCCAATAGGAAGGGTTTAGATGGGTCAGGTCTGGAGAGCACGGGAGCCGAAGAAAAGGCAGACTTGAGATGTTTAAATGCGTCTTCCGCTTGGGGAGACCAGGACTTGGGATTGGCATTTTTCTTGGTTAAAGCCACGATAGGAGCCACAATAGTGGAAAAGTGTGGAATAAATTGTCTGTAATAATTGGCGAACCCCAAAAAACGTTGGATAGCACGGAGTCCGGAGGGGCGTGGCCAATCTAAGACGGCAGAGAATTTATCTGGGTCCATTTGTAGTCCCTGGCCAGAGACCAAGTATCCTAGGAAAGGAAGAGATTGACATTCAAACAGACATTTCTCCATTTTGGCATAAAGTTGATTGTCCCGAAGTCTCTGAAGAACCATGCGGACATGCTGGCGGTGTTCTTCTAAGTTGGCAGAAAAAATCAGAATATCGTCCAGATAAACCACAACACAGGAATATAGGAGATCACGAAAAATGTCATTAACAAAGTCTTGGAAGACGGCAGGGGCGTTGCACAGGCCAAAGGGCATGACCAGATACTCAAAGTGTCCATCTCTAGTGTTAAATGCAGTCTTCCATTCGTCCCCCTCCCTGATGCGGATGAGATTATAAGCACCTCTTAAGTCCAGTTTGGTAAAGATGTGGGCACCTTGTAGGCGATCAAAGAGTTCCGAGATAAGAGGTAAGGGGTAGCGTTTTTTTACCGTGATTTTATTAAGTCCGCGGTAATCAATGCAAGGACGTAGGGAGCCATCTTTTTTGGACACAAAAAAAAATCCAGCTCCGGCAGGAGAGGAGGACTTGCGGATAAACCCCTTTTTAAATTTTCCTGGATGTACTCTGACATGGCAAGAGTCTCTGGAGCAGACAGAGGATAGATTCTGCCCCGGGGTGGAGTAGTACCCGGGAGGAGGTCAATAGGACAGTCATAAGGCCTGTGAGGAGGTAAAGTCTCCGCTTGCTTCTTGCAAAAGACGTCAGCATAGTCCATATAAGCCTTAGGAAGACCGGATACAGGGGGAACCACAGGGTCACGGCAGGGAGTACTGGGAACCGGTTTAAGACAGTCCTTGAGACAAGAAGTACCCTAGTTCTTGATTTCTCCTGTGGACCAATCAAGAGTTGGGGAATGGCGTTGAAGCCACGGTAATCCAAGAAGAATTTCAGAAGTGCAGTTGGAGAGGACCAAAAATTCAATTTTTTCGTGATGAGGTCCGATGCACATTAGGAGAGGTTCCGTGCGGTAACGCATGGTACAGTCCAATCTTTCATTG
Organism: Hyla sarda; assembly: GCF_029499605.1. Lineage (NCBI taxonomy): Eukaryota > Metazoa > Chordata > Amphibia > Anura > Hylidae > Hyla > Hyla sarda. The sequence continues at coordinate 3,602,123 of NC_079196.1, read as the reverse complement.
TTTACACAATTGATGTAGAGGGGTCTGGCGAGACTGGTCACAGGGATGTTGAACCTGTTGATGAGAGAGGCCAAAATAAAATTTCCTGCAGATCCGGAATCCAAGAAGGCCATAGTAGAGAAGGAGAAGGTAGATGCAGATATCCGCACAGGCACAGTAAGGCGTGGAGAAGCAGAGTTGACATCAAGAACTGTGTCACCTTTGTGCGGAGTCAGCATACGTCTTTCCAGGCGGGGAGGACGGATAGGACAATCCTTCAGGAAGTGTTCGGTACCGGCACAGTACAGGCAGAGGTTCTCCATGCGGCGTCGTGTCCTCTCTTGAGGTGTCAAGCGAGACCGGTCAACTTGCATAGCCTCCACGGCGGGAGGCACAGGAACGGATTGCAGAGGACCAGAGGAGAGAGGAGCCGGGGAGAAAAAACGCCTCGTGCAAACAAAGTCCATATCCTGGCGGAGCTCCTGACGCCTTTCGGAAAAACGCATGTCAATGCGGGTGGCCAGATGAATAAGTTCATGCATGTTAGCAGGAATTTCTCGTGCGGCCAGCACATCTTTAATGTTGCTGGATAGGCCTTTTTTAAAGGTCGCGCAGAGGGCCTCATTATTCCAGGAAAGTTCTGAAGCAAGAGTACGGAATTGGATGGCGTACTCGCCAACGGAAGAATTACCCTGGACCAGGTTCAGCAGGGCAGTCTCAGCAGAAGAGGCTCGGGCAGGTTCCTCAAAGACACTTTGAATCTCCGTGAAGAAGGAGTGTACAGAGGCAGTGACAGGGTCATTGCGGTCCCAGAGCGGTGTGGCCCATGACAGAGCTTTCCCAGACAGAAGGCTGACTACGAAAGCCACCTTAGACCTTTCAGTAGGAAACTGGTCCGACATCATCTCCAAGTGCAGGGAACATTGTGAAAGAAAGCCACGGCAAAACTTAGAGTCCCCATCAAATTTATCCGGCAAGGATAATCGTAGGCCGGAAGCGGCCACTCGCTGCGGAGGAGGTGCAGGAGCTGGCGGAGGAGATTGTTGCTGGAGTTGTGGTAGTAGCTGCTGTAGCATCACGGTCAGTTGAGACAGCTGGTGGCCTTGTTGCGCTATCTGTTGCGACTGCTGGGCGACCACCGTGGTGAGGTCGGCGACAACTGGCAGTGGGACTTCAGCGGGATCCATGGCCGGATCTACTGTCACGATTCGGCTGGCTGGAGGTGGATCCTCTGTGCCAGAGAGGGATTGGCGTGGACCGTGTTGGTGGACCGGTTCTAAGTTGCTACTGGTATTCACCAGAGCCCGCCGCAAAGCGGGATGGTCTTGCAGCGGTAGCAACCAGGTCGTATCCACCAGCAACGGCTCAACCTCTCTGACTGCTGAAGATAGGCGCGGTACAAGGGAGTAGACAAGAGCAAGGTCGGACGTAGCAGAAGGTCAGGGCAGGCAGCAAGGATCGTAGTCAGGGGCAACGGCAGGAGGTCTGGAACACAGGCTAGGAACACACAAGGAAACGCTTTCACTGGCACAATGGCAACAAGATCCGGCGAGGGAGTGAAGGGGAAGTGAGGTATAAGTAGGGAGTGCACAGGTGAACACACTAATTAAGCCTGCTGCGTCAATCAGTGGCGCAGTGGCCCTTTAAATTGCAGAGACCCGGCGCGCGCGCGCCCTAAGGAGCGGGGCCGCGCGCACCGGGACAAGACAGACGGGGAACGAGTCAGGTACAGGAGCCGGGATGCGCGAGCGGGCGCCTCCCGCATCGCGAATCGCATCCCGGCTGAGAGAGATATTGCAGCGCACCCGGTCAGCAGGTCTGACCGGGGCGCTGCAAATGCGAGGATGTTGTGAGCGCTCCGGGGAGGAGCGGGGACCCGGAGCGCTCGGCGTAACAACCTGGCTTACAGGTGCAGGCTGCTGGGCTAAATATACAGCAACAGGAGAATACAGCAGCACACTGCTAGCACAAAGATATAGATAAAACATAAGTATATAGATAAAACATGAGTATATAGATACAACATGAAAAGCTATTCAGCTATGGTGCAGTAATGAAATAGTGAGGTACTTAGCTTGCAATTTGGCGGCCAAATAGCGTGAACCGTCCCACCACGGTAAGGTGACCTCATTGGGACGGACCCTACACTGTGAATATGCCTCTGTGTAATCAGTTCAACAGGCTTGTAAGGTCTGGAACATCCAGCACCTTATATACTCATATCTATCTATCTATCTCATATCTATCTTTCTCATATCTATCTATCTCATATCTATCTATCTATCCCATATTTATTTATCTATCTATCTCATATCTATCTATCTATCTCATTTCAATATATATATTTAATTTCTATCTATCTATCTCATATCTATCTATCTATCTCATATCTATCTATCTATCTATCTATCTATCTCATATCTATCTATCTCATATCTATCTATCTATCTATCTCATATCTATCTATCTATCTCATATCTATCTATCTCATATCTATCTATCTATCTATCTCATATATATCTATCTATCTCATATCTATCTATCTATCTCATATCTATCTATCTATCTCATATATATCTATCTATCTCATATATATCTATCTATCTCATATCTATCTATCTCATATCTATCTATCTATCTCATATATATCTATCTATCTCATATCTATCTATCTCATATATATCTATCTATCTCATATCTATCTATCTATCTCATTTCTATCTATCTATCTCATTTCTATCTATCTATCTATCTCATATCTATCTATCTCATATCTATCAATCCCATATCTATCTATCTATCTCATATCTATCTATCTATCTCATATCTATCTATCTATCTATCTCATATCTATCTCATATCTATCTCATATCTATCTATCTCATATCTATCTATCTATCTCATATCTATCTATCTCATATCTATCTATCTATCTATCTCATATCTATCTATCTCATATCTATCTATCTCATATCTATCTATCTATCTTATATCTATCTATCTATCTATCTCATATCTATCTCATATCTATCTATCTCATATCTATCTATCTATCTCATATCTATCTATCTCATATCTATCTATTTCACATATTCTGATGCCTCTTCTCTTCTTTATCTTGCGATGATTTGTTCAGGATTCTACATATAATTCTTGAGATTCTTTAACATTTTTGGTTTTCAATCATTTCTGTGGTATAAATTTTGTTAAGTCCCCCGGTGCTTGTGCTGCCAAAACATAAAAAACAAACTTTACCTCACCTTCCTACATTCCCCCATTGCGGAGATATCGGCGTCCCGTTCCTCCGGTGCTGATGGCTTCTTAGGCTCGAGACTGTCAGCGTATCGCCGGCCGCAGTGATGCCCCGCCCACTCCCTGCTGCCCGGGCTCCTTACATGACAGTGAGAGCCTAAGAAGCCGACAGCACCGGAGGAACGGGACGCCGATATCTCCGCAATGGGGGAATGTAGGAAGGTGAGTTCAAGTTTGTTTTTTATGTTTTGGCAGCACGGGCACCGGGGGACTTAAAAATGTTATACCACAGTTCTCCTTTAACCCCTTAAGGCTAAGTTTCCACTTGTTTTTTTTTTTTGGGGGGGGGGGGGGGGGAAACGCCAATTCTGCTGCATGGCGTTTTTTTGGCCAAAAAATGCTGTGGCCAGATGTAAGCTGTAAATCAATGAGAAATCGCTAAATTCTTTTTCCCCTTTGCGTTTTTCAGTTTGACATTTTTTTTGTTTATCCTTTTGCCGTTTTTCACTAGTTTTTGGCGTTTTCCTCCCATAGAAGTCTATGGGAGTAATAAAGTGCCAAGAAAAAGGACATGTGGGTTTTAACGTTGGTGTTTTTGCAGGCGTTTTTTTTTGTTTTGTTTTTTTGGAGCAGTACAAAAAGTGATGGAGAGACCTTTTTTTAATAAAATTTCATCGGGTACCATTAAAAAAAATAATACAAAAGATACAGTAGTGATGGAAAAAATAGTATTTTACAAAATTTATCTTTATTATAACAAAATTTTAATACATTTTTAAACAGGGATAAATTTATGTGTCTGTCCGGAGTAAAGTGCGGAGATGTGAGCGCAGTATAGAGCCGCTCCGCATCTATACATTATACAAGAGGATCACAGCAGGTGTCAGGAGTGACACCCGGGGCGATCTGTCTATTAGTACAGGAACTACTACTCCCATCATGGAACAGTGTGTTCCATGCTGGGAGTAGTAGTGCTACCTAAAAAATATTAAAAATAAAGAAAAAAAGTGAAAAACACACACGTTACATTTTTATTATTGTCGCCTACATTTTTAGTGCCCGGCCCGCCTATATAAATTCATCCCTGTTTAAAAATTAATTAAAATTTTGTTATAAAAAAATATAAATTTCAATAATTGATTTTCCATCACTACTGTGCCTTTTTTATTTATTTATTTTTTATTTTTTTTTGGTACCCAACAAATTTTGAAAAAAACCCCAAAGGGGCCAAAAATGCAATTTCCACTCAAAAATACCAGAAAAAAAGGAGCAAGAAATTGCGCTGGTGTTTTTTTTATGGCATTTTGTTCACACAAAAAAAAAAGAAGCAAGAAGAAAAACCAAGTGGAAACTTAGCCTTAGGACCATGGGTTTATTCTTTTTTGCACTTTAGTATTCTCCACCCGACCTTCTAAAAATCATAACACTTTCAATTTAACCCCTTAAGGACCGAGGGTTTTTCCGTTTTTGCATTTTCATTTTTTCCTCCTCGCCTTTAAAAAACTCATAACTCTTTCAATTTTGCACCTAAAATTCCATATTATGGCTTATTTTTTGCGCCACCAATTCTACTTTGTAATGACGTCAGTCATTTTGTCCAAAAATCTACGGTGAAACGGAAAAAAAATCATTGTGAGACAAAATTGAAAAAAAAAAACGCTGTTTTTTTACTTTTAGGGGCTTCCGTTTCTACGTAGTAAATTTTTCGGTAAAAATGACACCTTATCTTTATTCTGTAGGTCCATAAGATTAAAATGATCCCAACAATAGTTTTTTTTGTTTTACTTCTTTTTAAAAATTATAACACTTTGTACCGAAAAAAGCTTCTGACCCCTATATACGGGGATGTGTCTGGGCTCATTTTATACTGTTTTTGTACTGTTATAGTGTAGTGTATACTATATATATACTATTATACTATGTACTGTTATAGTGAGGTATATATTATATATACTATTATACTATGTACTGTTATAGTGAGGTATATATTATATATACTATTATACTATGTACTGTTATAGTGAGGTATATATTATATATACTATTATACTATGCACTGTTATAGTGAGGTATATATTATATATACTATTATACTATGTACTGTTATAGTGAGGTATATATTATATATACTATTATACTATGTACTGTTATAGTGTAGTGTATATTATATATATATACTATTATACTATGTACTGTTATAGTGTAGTGTGTATATATATATATATACTATTATACTATGTACTGTTATAGTGAGGTATATATTATATATACTATTATACTATGTACTGTTATAGTGAGGTATATATTATATATACTATTATACTATGTACTGTTATAGTGAGGTATATATTATATATACTATTATACTATGTACTGTTATAGTGAGGTATATATTATATATACTATTATACTATGTACTGTTATAGTGAGGTATATATTATATATACTATTATACTATGTACTGTTATAGTGTAGTGTGTATATATATATATATATATATATACTATTATACTATGTACTGTTATAGTGTAGTGTATATATATATATATATATATATATATACATATTAGGGATCGACCGATATCGTTTTTTTAGGGCCGATACCGATAACTTATACCAATATTCTGGTATAAGTTATCGGCTATTTAACCCCCTGCGACACCGCTGCAGATCATTGATTTAAAGCGGGCGCTTTAAATCAATGATCTGCAGTGGCTTTTGCGGGGCCATAGGCCGCCGCCGCCACCACTCGCTTCTCTCCCCCTGCCTGTCAGGGTGGTCCGGGCCATCCATCCTTCCTTCCTGTAGTGTCCGGGGGCGTTCCGGGTGGAGGGTGCACTGGTCCGGGCTGTCCTTCTTCTCCGGCGGTCATCTTCTCCACTCCGGGCAGGCTCTGGCCTAGTACGCTGCATAGACGCCGCTGCGCAGTGACGCCCGTGCACAGCAACGCACCTGACATCACGGCGTAGCGGCGTCTATGCAGCGTACTAGGCCAGAGCCTGCCCGGAGTGGAGAAGATGACCCCCGGTGAAGAAGGACAGCCCGGACCGGTTCACTCTTCACCCGGAACGCCCCCGGACACTACAGGAAGGAAGGATGGATGGCCCGGACCACCCCCATTACGGGTAAGTTAAATTTTTTTATTGACTCGGAGGGTGGGGGAGGGGCCCGACCGGTATAGCGGTATGGGCAAAAATCCATACCAGTATACCGCCCAGCATCACGGTGGGGGGTGCGACACGGTGCGGTGGGTCGGGGGTGCGGTGCGGCGGGTCGGGGAGGTGGCGTTCGCGGTGGGGGTGGTGCGGGGGGCGGGGCATTATCGGCTTATCGGCAAGGTAATTGCCAATACCGATAATGCCCAAAATCGTGATTATTGGCCGATAATATCGGCCATACCGATAATCGGTCGATCCCTAATACATATACACACAAACACACAGTGGGAAAAAGTATTTAGTCAGCCCCCAATTGTACAAGTTCTCCCCCTTATAAACATGAGAGGCTGTAATTATCATCATAGGTTATAACCTCAACTATGAGAGACAGAATGAGAAAAAGTCTATAAAATCACATTGTCTGATTTATAAAGAATTTATTGGTAAAAATAAGTATTTGGTCACCTACAAACAAGAAGATTTCTGTCTCTCACAGACCTGTAACTTCTTCTATAAGAGTCTCCTCTGTCCTCCACTCGTTACCTGTATTAATGGATCCTGTATGAACTTGTTTTCAGTATAAAAGACACCTGTCCACAACCTCAAACAGCCACACTCCAAACTCCACTATGGCCAAGACCAAAGAGCTGGCAAAGGACACCAGAAACAAAATCATAGACCTGCACCAGGCTGGGAAGACTGAATCTGCAATAGGCAAGCAGCTTTGTGTGAAGAAATCAACTGTGGGAGCAATTATTAGGAAATGGAAGACATACAAGACCACTGATAATCTCCCTCCATCTGGGGCTCCACGCAAGATCTCACCCCGTGGTGTCAAAATGATCACAAGAACAGTGAGCAAAAATCCCAGAACCACTCGGGGGACCTAGTGAATGACCTGCAGAGAGCTGGGACCAAAGTAACAAAGGCTACCATCAGTAATACACTACGCCGCCAGGGACTCACATCATGCAGTGCCAGACGTGTGCCCCTGCTTAAGCCAGTACATGTCCGGGCCAGTCTGAAGTTTGCTAGAGAGCATTTTGATGATCCAGAAGAGGATTGGGAGAATGTCATATGGTCAGATGAAACCAAAGTAAAACTTTTTGATAAAAACTCAACTCGTCGTGTTTGGAGGAGAAAGAACACCATACCTACTGTGAAGCGTGGGGTGGAGACATCATGCTTTGGGGCTGTTATTCTGCTAAGGGACCAGGACGACTGATCCGTGTAAAGGAAAGAATGAATGGGGCCGTGTATCGTGAGATTTTGAGTGAAAACCTCCTTCCATCAGCAAGGACATTGAAGATGAAACGTGGCTGGGTCTTTCAGCATGACAATGATTCCAAACACACCGCCCGGGCAATGAAGGAGTGGCCTTGTAAGAAGCATTTCAAGGTCCTGGAGTGGCCTAGCCAGTCTCCAGATCTCAACCCCATAGAAAACCTTTGGAGGGAGTTGAAAGTCTGTGTTGCCCAGTGACAGCCCCAAAACATCACTGCTCTAGAGGAGATCTGCATGGAGGAATGGGCCAAAATACCAGCAACAGTGTGTGAGAACCTTGTGAAGACAGAAAACATGTGACCTCTGTCATTACCAACAAAGGAGATATAACAAAGTATTGAGATGAACTTTTCTTATTGACCAAATACTTATTTTCCACCATAATTAGCAAATAATTTATTTAAAAATCAGATAATGGGATTTTATGGATTTTTTCTCATTCTGTCTCATAGTTGAGGTTATAACCTATGATGGAAATTACAGCCTCATCTTTATAAGGGGGAGAACAGGTACAATTGGTCGCTGACTAAATACTTTTTTCCCCACTGTATACTGTTATAGTGTAGTGTATATTATATATACTATTATACTATGTACTGTTATAGTGAGGTATATATTATATATACTATTATACTATGTACTGTTATAGTGAGGTATATATTATATATACTATTATACTATGCAGTGTTATAGTGAGGTATATATTATATATACTATTATACTATGCACGTTATAGTGAGGTATATATTATATATACTATTATACTATGCAGTGTTATAGTGAGGTATATATTATATATACTATTATACTATGCACTGTTATAGTGTAGTATATATTATATATACTATTATACTATGCAGTGTTATAGTGAGGTATATATTATATATACTATTATACTATGTACTGTTATAGTGAGGTATATATTATATATACTATTATACTATGTACTGTTATAGTGTAGTGTATATTATATATACTATTATACTATGTACTGTTATAGTGAAGTATATATTATATATACTATTATACTATGTACTGTTATAGTGAAGTATATATTATATATACTATTATACTATGTACTGTTATAGTGAGGTATATATTATATATACTATTATACTATGTACTGTTATAGTGAGGTATATATTATATATACTATTATACTATGTACTGTTATAGTGTAGTGTATATTATATATACTATTATACTATGTACTGTTATAGTGAAGTATATATTATATATACTATTATACTATGTACTGTTATAGTGAAGTATATATTATATATACTATTATACTATGCACTGTTATAGTGAGGTATATATTATATATACTATTATACTATGTACTGTTATAGTGAGGTATATATTATATATACTATTATACTATGCAGTGTTATAGTGAGGTATATATTATATATACTATTATACTATGCACGTTATAGTGAGGTATATATTATATATACTATTATACTATGTACTGTTATAGTGAGGTATATATTATATATACTATTATACTATGTACTGTTATAGTGAGGTATATATTATATATACTATTATACTATGCACGTTATAGTGAGGTATATATTATATATACTATTATACTATGCACTGTTATAGTGTAGTATATATTATATATACTATTATACTATGCACTGTTATAGTGAGGTATATATTATATATACTATTATACTATGTACTGTTATAGTGTAGTATATATTATATATACTATTATACTATGCAGTGTTATAGTGAGGTATATATTATATATACTATTATACTATGCACGTTATAGTGAGGTATATATTATATATACTATTATACTATGTACTGTTATAGTGAGGTATATATTATATATACTATTATACTATGCACTGTTATAGTGTAGTATATATTATATATACTATTATACTATGCAGTGTTATAGTGAGGTATATATTATATATACTATTATACTATGCACGTTATAGTGATGTATATATTATATATACTATTATACTATGCACGTTATAGTGAGGTATATATTATATATACTATTATACTATGCACTGTTATAGTGAGGTATATATTATATATACTATTATACTATGCAGTGTTATAGTGAGGTATATATTATATATACTATTATACTATGCACGTTATAGTGAGGTATATATTATATATACTATTATACTATGCACTGTTATAGTGAGGTATATATTATATATACTATTATACTATGCAGTGTTATAGTGAGGTATATATTATATATACTATTATACTATGCACTGTTATAGTGAGGTATATATTATATATACTATTATACTATGCACTGTTATAGTGTAGTATATATTATATATACTATTATACTATGCAGTGTTATAGTGAGGTATATATTATATATACTATTATACTATGCACGTTATAGTGAGGTATATATTATATATACTATTATACTATGCACTGTTATAGTGAGGTATATATTATATATACTATTATACTATGCAGTGTTATAGTGAGGTATATATTATATATACTATTATACTATGTACTGTTATAGTGTAGTGTATATTATATATACTATTATACTATGCACGTTATAGTGAGGTATATATTATATATACTATTATACTATGTACTGTTATAGTGAGGTATATATAATATATACTATTATACTATGCACTGTTATAGTGAGGTATATATTATATATACTATTATACTATGTACTGTTAAAGTGAGGTATATATTATATATACTATTATACTATGCAGTGTTATAGTGTAGTATATATTATATATACTATTATACTATGCACGTTATAGTGAGGTATATATTATATATACTATTATACTATGTACTGTTATAGTGAGGTATATATAATATATACTATTATACTATGCACTGTTATAGTGTAGTATATATTATATATACTATTATACTATGCACTGTTATAGTGAGGTATATATTATATATACTATTATACTATGTACTGTTATAGTGTAGTATATATTATATATACTATTATACTATGCAGTGTTATAGTGAGGTATATATTATATATACTATTATATTATGCACGTTATAGTGAGGTATATATTATATATACTATTATACTATGTACTGTTATAGTGAGGTATATATTATATATACTATTATACTATGCACTGTTATAGTGTAGTATATATTATATATACTATTATACTATGCAGTGTTATAGTGAGGTATATATTATATATACTATTATACTATGCACGTTATAGTGATGTATATATTATATATACTATTATACTATGCACGTTATAGTGAGGTATATATTATATATACTATTATACTATGCACTGTTATAGTGAGGTATATATTATATATACTATTATACTATGCAGTGTTATAGTGAGGTATATATTATATATACTATTATACTATGCACGTTATAGTGAGGTATATATTATATATACTATTATACTATGCACTGTTATAGTGAGGTATATATTATATATACTATTATACTATGCAGTGTTATAGTGAGGTATATATTATATATACTATTATACTATGCACTGTTATAGTGAGGTATATATTATATATACTATTATACTATGCACTGTTATAGTGAGGTATATATTATATATACTATTATACTATGCACTGTTATAGTGAGGTATATATTATATATACTCCCTCGGCTCCTCTGTCCTCCATTCTGCAGAATAATTCTCTGTATCTTCCTGGAGACAATGGGGGAGGCCGGGGTGACTCTGTGACCTCCGCATCATGGCTGGAGAATTTGTGGGGTCACGGCGGGTTCACCCGGGGGTCACCTATAGAGGTGTCATGTGGCCTCTGGACGTCGTGTTTTATGTTCATCTTAATGAAAACCTTTGTAAAAAAAATAGGAAATTTTCTGCAGCTTCGGGATCATAAATATGATGTTATTTCTCATGAGTTTAGAGGAAACAACTTGTGAATTATATTATTATTATTATTATTTATATTATTATTATTATTATTTATATTATTATTATTTATATTATATTTCTTCTCTAATTACATCCAAAAGTAAAAATAAAAATAAATTGCTTTCTAAAATCCCTCCTGCAGAATTGTGACTGCAATCTATAGTCAGTGACTGGAGGGTAATATAGGATCTGATATAACTTATAAGGCGGATTTACATGTAAATTTATCATGAAATGTAAGAACAATATTGGTCAAATAAAGAAATCGCAACAATAAACATCTAAATAGAGAATGTGAAGACAGAATCTGCAGCAGTATATATGTATACACCAGCTCAGACAGTGCTGCGCGTTATACGCCGTGTACACAAATAATACACAAGTTATTTCATATAAGTTCTCTCCGCCCATCCGAAATATTAATAAATATTAAGCCTAAATATGTAAATAGACACTGACAGATACAAAAACGTTTTCTATGTTGTACATCGTCTCAAAACATTAAACATTCTAAGATACTTCATAAGAAAATGTTATCTCCTTGTTATAGAAATCAGTAATGAGGGTGGGATAGCACTCCTCTGTGTTCTCTCCTGTCTGATAGGACTCCTCTGTGCTCTCTCCTGTCTGATAGGACTCATCTGTGCTCTCTCCTGTCTGATAGCACTCCTCTGTGTTCTCTCCTGTCTGATAGGACTCATCTGTGCTCTCTCCTGTCTGATAATACTCCTCTGTGTTCTCTCCTGTCTGATAGGACTCCTCTGTGCTCTCTCCTGTCTGATAGCACTCCTCTGTGCTCTATCCTGTCTGATAGGACTCCTCTGTGCTCTCTCCTGTCTGATAGCACTCCTCTCTGATCGGACTCCTCTGTGCTCTCTCCTGTCTGATAGCACTCCTCTGTGCTCTCTCCTGTCTGATAGCACTCCTCTGTGCTCTCTCCTGTCTGATAGCACTCCTCTGTGTTCTCTCCTGTCTGATAGCACTCCTCTGTGTTCTCTCCTGTCTGATAGCACTCCTCTGTGTTCTCTCCTGTCTGATAGGACTCCTCTGTGTTCTCTCCTGTCTGATAGGACTCCTCTGTGCTCTCTCCTGTCTGATAGGACTCCTCTGTGCTCTCTCCTGTCTGATAGGACTCCTCTGTGCTCTCTCCTGTCTGATAGGACTCCTCTGTGTTCTCTCCTGTCTGATAGCACTCCTCTGTGTTCTCTCCTGTCTGATAGGACTCTTCTGTGCTCTCTCCTGTCTGATAGCACTCCTCTGTGCTCTCTCCTGTCTGATAGCACTCCTCTGTGCTCTCTCCTGTCTGATAGGACTCCTCTGTGCTCTCTCCTGTCTGATAATACTCCTCTGTGCTCTCTCCTGTCTGATAGGACTCCTCTGTGCTCTCTCCTGCCTGATAGCACTCCTCTGTGCTCTCTCCTGTCTGATATGACTCCTCTGTGCTCTCTCCTGTCTGATAGGACTCCTCTGTGCTCTCTCCTGTCTGATAGGACTCCTCTGTGCTCTCTCCTGTCTGATATGACTCCTCTGTGCTCTCTCCTGTCTGATATGACTCCTCTGTGCTCTCTCCTGTCTGATATGACTCCTCTGTGCTCTCTCCTGTCTGATCGGACTCCTCAGTGCTCTCTCCTGTCTGATAGCACTCCTCTGTGTTCTCTCCTGTCTGATAGCACTCCTCTGTGTTCTCTCCTGTCTGATAGCACTCCTCTGTGTTCTCTCCTGTCTGATAGCACTCCTCTGTGTTCTCTCCTGTCTGATAGCACTCCTCTGTGTTCTCTCCTGTCTGATAGGACTCCTCTGTGCTCTCTCCTGTCTGATAGCACTCCTCTGTGCTCTATCCTGTCTGATAGCACTCCTCTGTGCTCTCTCCTGTCTGATAGCACTCCTCTCTGATCGGACTCCTCTGTGCTCTCTCCTGTCTGATAGCACTCCTCTGTGCTCTCTCCTGTCTGATAGCACTCCTCTGTGCTCTCTCCTGTCTGATAGGACTCCTCTGTGCTCTCTCCTGTCTGATAGGAGAGAGAACAGAGGAGTCCTATCAGACAGGAGAGAACACAGAGGAGTGCTATCAGACAGGAGAGAGCACAGAGGAGTCCTATCAGACAGGAGAGAGCACAGAGGAGTCCTATCAGACAAGAGAGAACACAGAGGAGTCCTATCAGACAAGAGAGAACACAGAGGAGTCCTATCAGACAGGAGAGAACACAGAGGAGTCCTATCAGACAGGAGAGAACACAGAGGAGTCCTATCAGACAGGAGAGAACACAGAGGAGTGCTATCAGACAGGAGAGAGAACAGAGGAGTCCTATCAGACAGGAGAGAGCACAGAGGAGTCCTGTCTGATAGCACTCCTCTGTGTTCTCTCCTGTCTGATAGGACTCCTCTGTGTTCTCTCCTGTCTGATAGGACTCCTCTGTGTTCTCTCCTGTCTGATAGGACTCCTCTGTGTTCTCTCTTGTCTGATAGGACTCCTCTGTGTTCTCTCTTGTCTGATAGGACTCCTCTGTGCTCTCTCCTGTCTGATAGGACTCCTCTGTGCTCTCTCCTGTCTGATAGCACTCCTCTGTGTTCTCTCCTGTCTGATAGCACTCCTCCGTGTTCTCTCCTGTCTGATAGGACTCCTCCGTGCTCTCCCCTGTCTGATAGCACTCCTCCGTGCTCTCTCCTGTCTGATAGGACTCCTCTGTGCTCTCTCCTGTCTGATAGCACTCCTCTGTGCTCTCTCCTGTCTGATAGCACTCCTCTCTGATCGGACTCCTCCGTGCTATCTCCAGTCTGATAGGACTCCTCCGTGCTATCTCCAGTCTGATAGCACTCCTCCGTGCTCTCTCCTGTCTGATAGCACTCCTCCGTGCTCTCTCCTGTCTGATAGCACTCCTCCGTGCTCTCTCCTGTCTGATAGCACTCCTCCGTGCTCTCTCCTGTCTGATAGCACTCCTCCGTGCTCTCTCCTGTCTGATAGCACTCCTCCGTGCTCTCTCCTGTCTGATAGCACTCCTCCGTGCTCTCTCCTGTCTGATAGCACTCCTCCGTGCTCTCTCCTGTCTGATAGCACTCCTCCGTGCTCTCTCCTGTCTGATAGCACTCCTCCGTGCTCTCTCCTGTCTGATAGCACTCCTCCGTGCTCTCTCCTGTCTGATAGCACTCCTCCGTGCTCTCTCCTGTCTGATAGCACTCCTCCGTGCTCTCTCCTGTCTGATAGCACTCCTCCGTGCTCTCTCCTGTCTGATAGCACTCCTCCGTGCTCTCTCCTGTCTGATAGCACTCCTCCGTGCTCTCTCCTGTCTGATAGCACTCCTCCGTGCTCTCTCCTGTCTGATAGCACTCCTCCGTGCTCTCTCCTGTCTGATAGCACTCCTCCGTGCTCTCTCCTGTCTGATAGCACTCCTCCGTGCTCTCTCCTGTCTGATAGCACTCCTCCGTGCTCTCTCCTGTCTGATAGCACTCCTCTGTGCTCTCTCCTGTCTGATAGCACTCCTGTGCTCTCTCCTGTCTGATAGCACTCCTCTGTGCTCTCTCCTGTCTGATAGCACTCCTCTGTGCTCTCTCCTGTCTGATAGGACTACTCTGCGCTCTCTCCTGTCTGATAGGACTCTTCTGTGCTCTCTAAACATCACTATATATATATTCCATAGGATCACTTTATATATATTCTATAGGATCTTTCTCTCTATTTCTCACAGGAAAGGATTGCAGTAACACGTTTTGCTATACACATGTTTATTCCCTTTATGTGTATTGGAACTAAACCAAAAAAGCTAATTGGACATAATGGGGGATATTTATCAAAGGATTTAGACTGTTTTTTCTGGTCTAAATTTGTCGCACAGAAAGTCGCAGTCTAAATATATGCGACTTTTCTGCGACTTTTGCTTTAGAGATTTTTAAAACATGATGCATTCTGGTCTATTTTAGATGAAAAAATGCATTGGTGCTGAATTTATCAAAAGTGACTTTTCAGCGACAAGTCGCATCGGCTGAAAGTACGCCGAAATGTCAGACCATGGTGGAGCAGGATTAAATTGTCTAAAGCATAGGAGGAGATTTATCAGAACCTGTCCAGAGGAAAAGTTGCCCATAGCAACCAATCAGATCGCTTCTTTCATTTTGCAGAGGCCTTGTCAAAAATTGCAACTGGGCAACGTTTCCTCTGGACAGATTATGATAATAGATCATGCAGTCTGTGCACAGAATTTATCAAGAACCGTGCGCCTTTTGATAAATTGGGCGCACAATAGACCGGCCTAACCCTCTGTAGTTTGGTCTATATTGATGCGGGACATAGACAACTTTGAGAAATGTCCCCCATTGTCACACCCAACTGGAAAAAATTATTGGAACCCTTAACTTAATATTTGGTTGCACATCCTTTGGAAAAAATAAGTGAATTCAGTGTCTTCCTATAACCATCAATAAGCTTCTTACACCTCTCAGCCGGAATGTTGGACCACTCTTCCTATAACCATCAATAAGCTTCTTACACCTCTCAGCCGGAATGTTGGAGCACTCTTCCTATAACCATAGAATAAGCTCCTTACACCTCTCAGCCGGAATGCTGGACCACTCTTCCTATAACCATCAATAAGCTTCTTACACCTCTCAGCCGGAATGTTGGACCACTCTTCCTTTACAAACTGCTCCAGGTCTCTTATTGGACGGCGCCTTTTCCCAACAGTAATTATAAGATCTCTCCACAGGTGATCAATGGGATTTAGATCTGGACTCATTGCTGACACTTCAGAACTCTCCAGCGCTTTGTTGTCATCCATTTCTGGGGCTTTTTGATGTATGTTTGGGGTCATTGTCCTGCTGGAAGACCCAAGATCTCAGACACAAACCCAGCTTTCTGACACTGGGCTGTACAGTGTGACCCAAAATCTGTTGGTAATCCTCAGATTTCATGATGTCTTGTACACATTCAAGGCCCCCAGTGCCAGAGGCAGAAAAACAACCCAAAACATGATTGACCTCCACCATATTTCACTGTAGGTACTGTGTTCTTTTCTTTGTAGGCCTCATTCCGTTTTCGGTAAACAGTAGAATGATGCGCTTTACCAAAAAGATCTATCTTGGTCTCCTCTGTCCACAAGACGTTTTCCCAGAAGGATTTTGGTTACCCAAGTTCATTTTTTCTGTCTCTGTGTCAGCAGTGGGGTCCTCCTGGGTCTCCTCCATAGTGGGGTCCTCCTGGGTCTCCTCCATAGTGGGGTCCTCCTGGGTCTCCTCCATAGGGGGGGTCCTCCTGAGTCTCCTCCATAGCTTTTCATTTCATTTAAATGTGGACGGATAGTTTGCGCTGACACTGATGCTCCCTGAGCCTGCAGGACAGCTTGAATATCTTTGGAACTTGTTTGGGGCTGCTTATCCACCATCCGGACTATACTGCATTGACATCTTTCATCAATTTTTCTCTTCCGTCCACGCCCAGGGAGATTAGCTACAGTGCCATGGGTTGCAAACGTCTTGATAATGTTGTGCACTGTGGACAAAGGCAAATCTTGATCTCTGGAGATGGACTTGTAACCTTGAGATTGTTGATATTTTCCCACAATTTTGGTTCTCAAGTCCTCAGACAGTTCTCTTCTCCTCTTTGTGTTGTCCATGCTTAGTGTGGCACACACAGACACACAATGCAAAGACTAAGTGAACTTCTCTCCTTTTTATCTGCTTTCAGGTGTGATTTTTATATTGCCCACGTCCATTTTTGGAGTTTGGTGACATTATGTCCAATTTGCTTTTTTTCCTCCTTTTTTGGTTTAGTTCCAATACATACAAAGGGAATAAACATGTGTATAGCAAAACCTGTGTTACTGCAATCCTTTTCTGTGAGAAATGTTTAATTTTATAGAAAAATGTCAGGGGTGCCAACATTTACTGCCATGACTGTATGTATATATATATATATATATATATATATATATATATATATATATATATATATTAATATACACACATATACACTGTAGGATGACTGTATATTTTGTAGGATGACTAATCTGTAGGATCACTCTCTACAGTGGGGATCAAGAGTTTGGGCACCCCAGGTAAAAATTTGTATTAATGCATAAAGAAGCCAAGGAAAGATGGAAAAATCTCCAAAAGGATCAAATTACAGATTAGACATTCTTATAATATGTCAACAAAAGCTACATTTTATTTCCATCATTTACACTTTCAAAATAACAGAAAACAAAAAAATGGCGTCTGCAAAAGTTTGGGCACCCTGCAGAGTTAATATCTTGTACTGCCCCCTTTGGCAAGTATCACAGCTTGTAAACACTTTTTGTAGCAGCCAAGAGTCTTTCAATTCTTGTTTGAGGTATATCTGCCCATTCTTCCTTACAAAAGTCTTCCAGTTCTTTGAGATTTCTGAGCTGTCTGTCACGCACTGCTCTTTTAATGTCTATCCATAGCTTTTCAATTATGTTGAGGTCAGGAGATCATAAAAAATTTGCTGACATTTTATTGAATCCATTTTTACTTCTACTTGTGAGATGTTCCCTGTGCCACTGGCTGCAATACAACCCCAAAGCATGATTGATCCACCCCCATGCTTAACAGTTGGACAGAGGTTCTTTTCATTAAATTCTGTTCCCCTTCTTCTCCAAACGTACCTTTGCTCATTCCGGTCAAAAAGTTCAATTTTAACCTCATCAGTCCACAGAACTGGTTTCCAAAATGCATCAGGCTTGTCTATATGTTAATTTGCAAAGTTCAAATGCTGATTTTTGTGGTGAGGATGTAGAAGAGGTTTTCTTCTGATGATTCTTCCATGAAGACCATATTTGTACAAGTATCTCTTTATAATGGAATAGTGTACCACAACTCCAGTGTCTGCCAGATCTTTCTGGAGGGATTGTGCAGTCAAATGTGGGTTTTGAATATTTTTTTTCACAATCCTGCGAGCTGTTCTGTGATATTTTTCTTGGTCTTCCACATCTTGCTTTAACTTCCACTGATCCTGATGACTGCCATTTCTTAATTACATTCCGAACAGAGGATATTGACATCTGAAAACGTTTTGCTATCTTCTTATAGCCTTCTAAAGATGATGAATGAGAACAATCCATGACACTGGCAGGTCTCAGCTTTGCAAAGGGGGCAGTGCATGCTATAAATTCTGCAGGGGGCCCAAACTTTTGCAGACGCCATTTTTTTATTTTCTGTTATTTTGAAAGTGTTAATGATGGAAATAAAATGTAACTTTTGTTGACATATTATAAGAATGTCTAATCTGTAATTTGATCCTTTTGGAGATTTTCCCATCTTTCCTTGGCTTCTTTATGCATTAATACACATTTTTACCTGGGGTGCCCAAACTTTTGATCCCCACTATATATATATTCTATAGGATCACTATATATTTCACTATATTTATTCCTTATTTTCCATTAATCCATTAGGAACATGGACACACGTATTTTGTCTCTAGCA
The DNA here is from genome assembly GCF_029499605.1 of Hyla sarda. Lineage (NCBI taxonomy): Eukaryota > Metazoa > Chordata > Amphibia > Anura > Hylidae > Hyla > Hyla sarda. Next base: position 3,583,087 of record NC_079196.1, on the reverse strand, counting down.
GACGCCTTCAACGCGCTAAAGCCAAGCCGACCGATTATACAGGGAATTTCTCCTTTATTTTTGATGACTTTTCTTTTATTTATTCCGATATTTTTTTGTTGGGATTTGAGAGAATTTTCTCCCTTTTTGTCCCCCGATGAGTTTATTACTTTTATTCCTTAATCTCAGATTGTGAGCTTTTTTCTTATATTGGTTTTTCAGACGCGTTCAGCAGTTTTGCGCTCCCTCTTTTCCGTTTTCCTCTTATATTACTTTTTACATGTCCGTACCTATACAATTACACAATACATTACTTGTTGTCTAGGACCCGAGAAGGATTTATGGCTCTAATCCTCTTGGATACGATTACTTCCCATGTAACCAGTTAATGATCTAATGGTCCAAGTGACCAGAGAGTTAAAGGGAAACTCTGATGTTTAGGAGATTAACATTTGTAATTCATCGTTTGAAATGTAAGAGAAAAAATATGTTGCTGCATCAGTTCTCCATGCGTAAATATCTGCGCCCGTTGTAACGTGTTCCAGACCTGTCTCCATTTGAGGCGCAGAGTTGTGAGGATTGCGCGCGCTCAGGTATAGCGGTATAAGGGGAGACCAGACATTATCTCTATCCACATCTTATTACCGCCACAGCGTAAGACGTGTCACCTCTCTTGGTGCCGTTATTCATTCCTATGTTTCATCTCATCCAATAACTCTTTTTATCATTGCGCAGTTGTTTGGGCGCAGCCATGGGCAGCATTATATCACCGCCTTATCATATCGATGTACATTTACTTCATAATGTATCGCCTCTCGGTCTAACAATCTCCGCTCTTATTTACATTATGTCTTTCATATTTCTATTTGTTTATATGTTACTATGGTTATGTGGGTAATTCACTATATATTTGTTATGTCTTTATCTGTGTTTTGTATTTTTCTGCTTTGGGTCCTGTTCAGACATTAGGTTTGTGTCTGAACAGTTTCTGTGTTTATTCTCCCTGGTTTGGGAAGATTTAACCCTTCAGCACGGGGAGGATATATAAGGCTTCTTCAGGTGATGATAATTTCACCTGTTACGCTGACCAAGTAAGGCTGGGTTCACACCACAATATTGCTATACGGTCCCTGTATAAGGTTTTTGATAAAAAAAATCGGATTACTCAAGACCTGACTAAACTGTATCAAAACGTGTGTACAAATTTTTTATCCGTATACGCTTTGAAAAATGATCTGTTTGTAGCTTTGTAGCATTCCCGTAATGTTCCTGACATGAACAGTTCTGTTTGATTCTTACGCCCATGCACTTTAGCGAAGTATAGGGTTCGTCCTCGTGGTTGTCGATCCGTCGTTTAGGGCGGATGGGCAATAAAAAAAAGGGACAGCGGTTGTAGGGTTTCCTGCCCAGCTTTCATGACAAAATATATTTGGCTTGAGAAAGGTTATAATGGTGTGACCAAAACGTCGCCCGTCTCTGTTGGAATAAAGCTACATCACTTTACTTAATCCGTATGTGCTACGGTTAATCTGCTTGTGTGTATATATTATATATATATACATACATACACACACACTTGAACAGAGTAACATCCTTAATGCTGGGAGAAGCATCTGTTAACATGAAACAGGCTGTCGCCTTTCTCATAACGGGCTGCCACCTTTCTCATACACCGCTGCATTTATACAGAGATTAATTTAGAGATAAAACCTTGAGGATTCGTTGTCTGCAGAATGGTGAGCGCTCCGCTCTTTTTCTTTCTATCTCAGTTTTTAAAGCATAACTCCGATCACATTCAGAAGGATTTCTATTTAAATCGCCCACAACTTTGTAGCTGAGACAACAGTGATCAGCATACTGATCTGCCTGAAGTCCCACGGATTAATCTATATACTGATCCCTGTGGTCTCAGCCTATGAAGTTGCGGGAGATTTAAATAGAAAAATTACCGCCAGAAACTGATTGAGGTTACACTTTAATACCGCACATAACCTGAGGACAGGAGTGGCGCTGTTTTTGGAAGGAAATAGCTGTTTTTTTTTTAAATCCCCTTGACTGGTCCCAAATGGGGAGCTTTTTAATAAATGTTGTGCAAGTCTTTCCAAGAATCCCCTTTCCCTCCAGCGTCTCCATAAGTGCGGCCCGTTGTGTCCTTCCTTGTGCTCAGGGTAGTAGCGTCGGTCGTGTTGTGCGCTCCACTTGTTTCCCACATGTCGGGGCCTAAATTCAGCAGCTGGGTAAGGAAAATGTCGTCATGTGCGGGGCGTGTGGTTTACGTTGCCGCAGGATCTGCTTCTCCTCACATCAGACGTCAGTGATTCATGAGACTTGGCCGAGGCAGCGAAATACTTCAGCTATTTGTCATTCATCTCGTCCACATACAGAGAAATCGCTGCGGACAGATGACAGGAGATGTTGGGATCACAGCATATTAACGCGTTTCGTAATGTTGCAGCATCGCCTTGTGTGCAATTAAGTTACATTTGAATGGCCTTTGGGGGGGGGGGGGCGGTCACATCACAGGGCTAAGGGGTCTGGGGCTAAGGGATCACATTACATGTTTATGGGGTCCAGGCCTTGTTCTGGGGGGGTCACAGCACAGGACTAAAGGGTCTGGGGTTCGGGGATCACATTACAGGTCTACGGGGTCCGGGCCTCGGGGGGGGGGGGGGGGAGGTCAAATCACAGGACTAAAGGGTCTGGGGTCATATTACAGGTCTATGGGGTCTGGGCCTCAGGGGGGGTCACATCACATGTTTATGGGGTCCAGGCCTTGTGAGGGGGGGGTCACAGCACAGGTTTAAAAGTGTCTGGGTTTCAGAAATCACATTACAGGTTTATGGGGTCCGGGCCCACATTTCAGGTTTATGGGGTCCGGGCCTTCGGGTGGGGGGTCACAGCACAGGACTAAAGGGTCTGGGGTTCGGGGTCACATTTCAGGTTTATGGGGTCCGGGCCTCGGGGGGGGGGGGTTTGTCACAGCACAGGACTAAAGGGTCTGAGGTTCTGGGATTCTCACTACATATAGGACAAAATGTTACATTTGTTCCGTTATCGGCCCTTTCTGTTGGGCAGCAGGATACTAAGCGCTATTGTTCCTTGTTATCAGCCATAAAATTGGCGCTGACGATAATTTATTATATGTTATATTTATAATCTAAGACAAAACAGAAAATTGTCCGACGTAGAAAGTGTCAAAACATTTGAGCGCTGGTTCCTGTCGCTTCGCTGTTGGCGTCTCCGATGAATGGACATTTCATTTTACATTCTGTGTTGGAGCCAAAAACTGTCAGGAAATAAAACGTTGGCAAAGGAAGAAGAATATGAGAAGCAGATGTGCGGCCGGCGGCGCGCTCCGAGGCGTCAATATTTACCTCACACCACCGAAGTGTCGCCAGAATGTAAATGAGCGCAGTCTGCGCGGTGCCTGGTCTGACTGGACACAGAAAACGTACAGAAATGTGTCAGCACCAAGATGGGTCCACAGGAGGCGCCATGTCACATCTACTCCAGTCACATCCAAAGCTGCGAGGTACAAAGAGTTTGCAGAGCAGTGTGAACAGAGCCCTGGGACACGTCCATCACTGCATTGTCTTCCATTGTGTCGACATTTCTAAGATCTCTGCTTGCTGTCAGGCCGGTGTTTCACCCCTGAACGGTATTGTTTCCATTCTCTGGCGCTGAAGATGTCGCAAAACTACAACTCCCAGCATGTACAGATGGTTTTGTAGTATCTGGAGGGTCACAGTTTGGAAACCAACGCACTAAGGAATCACAGCTTATGCATCACAGCCAAGGCATCACAGCCAAGGCATCACAGCCAAGGCATCACAGCCAAGGCATCACAGCCGAAAGACTAAGCAGAAAATCTACATGATCTTGGGCAGATTCTTTCTGGACGCAGAAGAGAGAAAAATCGCCTAAAGATATCGACCAAGAAAACGATGGACGCATTAGGGACGGCTGCCATCTTGTGAACATTAATGCCAGATCACGTGGTGGTTGCGGCAGGACCGGCTCTGACAGCAGAAGACAACATTGGCTCTGGGTGAACAGTGACGTGAAGATCACCGGCCGTGGGCAGATTGTTTGGGGCCCGGAGGTTCTGTGCCAGTCGGTTCACAAACAATAGTAAGAAAAGACAGAATGAACCACAGATATAAGATCCCATGGCAGATCGTCATGGGTTCAGGCGGCACATTTGGTATCTTAAAGGGGTACTCCACTGCGCCAGATTTTGGAACATTTAGTTCTGAAAGTTGGGTGCGGGGTCGTGATGTCACAGCCACGCCCCCTCAATGCAAGTCTATGGGAGGGGGCGTACGCCCCCTCCCATAGACTTGCATTGAGGGGGCGTGGTCGTGATGTAACAAGGGGCGTGGCCGTGATCTCTCAACCCCGCACCCAGCTTTTGGAACTAAATGTTCCAAACGCTGGGGCAGTGGAGAACCCCTTTAAAGGGGTGCTCCACCCCTAGACATCTTATCCCCTATCTGATCGCGGGGGTCCCGCCACTGGGACCCCCACGATCTCTGTGCAGCACTTGGCGTTCGTGTAGAATGCCGAGAACAGGCGGCAGGGGTTGTGACGTCACGACCACGCCCCCTCAATGTAAGTCTATGGGAGGGGGCGTGCCCGCACATGCCCAGGAACTATTATAAACTATTGGTGTTATTGAGCTGATACCAGAGAATAATAGCACAAAGCAGAGTCACAACAAAAAGAAAGATTTTATAGTAAGGAATTACACCTACCCTACAGTAATATAGAAACAAATGGTATAAAAAGGTGTCCCCGCCAGCAGCGGTGTCCATGTCAGACACAGGAGCTGATCCGTGCCAATGTATCACTACATTATAATGAGACACTATAGGTAGGAGAGAAATCTCACCCTGTACTATTCCTGTAAGGAATATTCATGTCCGTGCATCCCCCGCCGTCATCTACGGGAAAATGCAGCAAATAAATAGTCTGGAAAAAAAAAGTATCCGACTGACGCATTTCAAGAAGAGACGAGTTCACAGTCGTCTTCCGGTCCATATCGCTGTACGGACGCCGCGTCAGATCTATGGGAGCAGGACCCGGGAGGTCACTTGCGGAAGCGTTTGAAGAGCGGGTGAACGTGCTTGTTAGCGCCGGCGCCTTTGTTTCTCAGAGCCTGATATTCCATATACGCGGTGTCGTCTGCCCCGGACATGGAGCTCATGGTGCCGACGCGACGGGCGACCTGCGGGTGAAGCGGAGAAGAACAGTTTTAATTTAATCCAGCATTAACATCCAGGGCGCGGCCACCTTCACGCTGGACCAAGGTCGCCCATGATCCGGACACACGCCACACATGCACCTCACACGGCAGACAACGCGCGCCATTCATACATCACTCACAGGTCACCTGCACTACGCATCAATCAAGCTCCTGGTGGAGAGTGTCTACCTCTTCAATAAGCCCCACCCCCAATCATGTAAGCCCTTCCTTCTGTGATTAGGCCACACCCCTGAGGGGAATCAAATTAGTGAAGTGTTTGTAGATAAACTGTAAAGACTCTGCTCCTAGTCTTGCTCTGTAGTCTTATCGTGGCCACCCCTGCAACCCCTCGGAGCCCTCCCTTCCTGCCCGTCACCCCCTCGGAGCCCTCCCTTCCTGCCCGTCACCCCCCTCATGCCCCTCCCTTCCTGCCCGTCACCCCCCTCATGCCCCTCCCTTCCTGCCCGACACCCCCTCGGAGCCCTCCCTTCCTGCCCGTCACCCCCCTCATGCCCCTCCCTTCCTGCCCGTCACCCCCTCGGAGCCCTCCCTTCCTGCCCGTCACCCCCTCGGAGCCCTCCCTTCCTGCCCGTCACCCCCTCGGAGCCCTCCCTTCCTGCCCGTCACCCCCTCGGTGCCCTCCCTTCCTGCCCGTCACCCCTCCTGGCCCTCCTTTCCTGCCCATCATCCTTAGGGGCCCTCCCGCCTTGCCTGTAACCCTTGGGGCCCTACCCCCTTATGTCCTCTCTGCAGCTACATCTGATTCGGACACAAGAGACCGATCACTGCTCAGGACCAGAAGGGGTTAACAGCGTATCATGTGTCCTTGTACTTACGCCAGTGGATTTGGATCCGAATTCTCCGGCCACCACTTCCTCTTCAGCGTCGAGGTCGGAGGCGGCCAGGACTTTCTGAAGAAGCTGCTGCTGCTCCTCTTTGGTGGCGAAGGCCAGGTCCTCTTCCTCCATGCCGGCCAGCTTAGTGATCACCTGATCAACATGTGACCACAAAATTATTAAATCATACAGTTTATGTAAATCATCAACTAAGCCAGCAATAGCCCCTCCTCCATGAAGATGACCCCGCCCCCTTGGTGACAGATAGGCACAAAAAGGTTAGAGAGGTCATTTCCCCAACTCAGACCTGAAATTACTGTCCCGTATGCTGCTAAACTACAACTCCCATCATGTCCTGACAAAACTGACTCCTATCAACAAAAAGTATTGGGAATAATGGGAGTTGTAGTTTTGTGACATCTGGAAACATTGCAAAACTTTCCAAAAGCTTAGTCAGGGCATGATAGGAGTTGTAGTTCATCAACAACTCAGCTGTCAGGGGAATCTTGGGATTTGTAGTTTACTTCAGTTCGGGAGCCCTGAGTGGTCATGTGCTCCATCCAGTATAACATGGTGACATAAGGATCTAAAAAATCTAAATCCTTCCAGTACTTATCAGCTGCTGTATGCTCCACAAGAAGTTGTGTAATTCTTTCCAGTCTGATCACAGTGCTCTCTGCTGACACCTCTGTCCATGCCAGGAACTGTCTAGAGTAGAAGAAAATTCCCATAGCAAACTGTTCCTGACATGGACAGAGGTGGCAGTAGAGAGCACTGTGATCAGACTGGAAAGAACTACACAACTTCTTGTGGAGCATACAGCAGCTGATAAGTACTGGGAGGATTAAGATTTTTAGATGCTTATGTCCTCATGTCACAATGTTATACTGGAGCACAGTAAAAATTATTTGGGGGACCCCCGCAGCGCGCACACAGCGTTCGGAACTAAATGTTCAGAACGCTGGCCAGTGGAGTAGCCCTTTAAAGAACCGCTGCATAATCTATGGTGACTTTTCTCCCCATAGCGCCCCTCGCTGTATTCTTCAGGTAATGACCCTCCAGGTTTCTTACAGCAACAACTAACTTCCTATGTGAGTGATCATTATCGCACAGGAACCTGCATATACAAGACGCTGAATGTGCCGCACAGACTTAATGCTTCTTCACCGGTCACACCGCGGCGGCGGCCATCAGTCACGTGACATTCTGCGCCGTCCGTACCTTAAAACTGTAACCCTGGTCCACCAGGAATCGCTGCCTCTTGGTGGAATAGGCCATTTCCTGAGTGTCCTGGGACACCAGAGAGTAGAAGAAGGCGTTATACTCCTCAGCAACCATTCCTGGAAGAGAAGAGAAGCTCATGGGAGTTGTAGATTAGCCACAGCTGGAGGCACCCTGGTTGGAAAACACTGGGTTAAAGGGGTATTCCATGAAAAAAAACTTTTTTTTCATAACAACTGGCTCCAAAAAGTAAAAAATCTTAACCCTTCCAGTACTTATCAGCTCCTGAAGTTGAGTTGTTCTTTCCAGTCTGACCACAGTGCTCTCTGCTGACACCTCTGTCCATGTCAGGAACTGTCCGAAGTAGAAGCAAATCCCCATAGCAAACCTCTCCGCTCTGGACAGTTCCTGACATGGACAGAGGTGTCAGCAGAGAGCACTGTGGTCAGACAGAAAAGAACTCAACTTCGGCAGCTGATAAGTACTGGAAGGATTCATATTTTTTAATAGAAGTAATTTACAAATCTGTTTAGCTTTCTGGAGCCAAATTTTTTTTTTTCATGGAATACCCCTTTAACCCAATGTTTTCCGACCAGGGAGCCTCCAGCTGTTGCAAAACTTCAACTCCCAGCATGACCACTCAGCCGTTGACGCTTAAAGGGGTATTCAATAAAAAAAAAAAAAAAAATTTCATATCAACTCCAGAAAGTTAATCAGATTTGTAAATTACTTCTATAAAAAAATTCTTAATCCTTCCAGTACTTATCAGCTGCTGAAGTTGAGTTCTTTTCTGTCTGAACACAGTGCTCTCTGCTGACACCTCTGTCTCTGAAATTGTCCAGAGTAGGAACAAATCCCCATAGAAAACCTGAGACAGACAGAGGTGTAAGCAGAGAGCACCGTCGTCAGACAGAAAAGAACAACTCAACTTCAGCAGCTGATAAGTACTGGAAGGATTAAGATTTTTTTTTTATAGAAGTAATTTACAAATCTGATTAACTTTCTGGGGCCAGTTGATATAAAAAAAAAAAAATATTTCACGGAATTCCCCTTTAAGTGTCAACGGCTGAGTGGTCATGCTGGGAGTTGAAGTTTGGCAACAGCTGGAGGCTCCCTGGTTGGAAAACACTGCATAATATCAATCAATAAGTCTGGGGTGTCTCACAAACGAGGCCTCACAGTAGATACAAAGTATAGATGGAATTAACTCTGTGGTGCGGACGGTACCAGGTACGAGATGGAAACATCTGGGAAATGAGGCGCAGCCCGGTCCCTGCTGGGAATGTTATGGAGAAGCATAAATCAGAGGATGCAGCAGAGCCGGGCGCAGGGAGGAGGGGTAATGGGGGCCGCAAATAAAAGCTCAGCCCCCCCACAAGGTGACAAAGTGCTGGCGGTAAAGGCCGTGAGAAATGTTCAAGCCTATTAGTTGCACTTAATAAGTGAAGGAAATGCACAGGCCTGGTGCGGCGGCCTCAACTAACGCCTCAGCGCCGAGCTGGGAATATTCCGGACAGAGAGCGACCCCAGACAAAAGGATGTGTGCAAACTCTAAGCTTTATATTTCTCAGACGGCCGGGGCTGTTTCCCAAGCAGGGAGCCTCCAGCTGTTTCAGAACTACAACTCCCAGCATGTCTGTATTATACTCCAGAGCTGCACTCACTATTCTGCTGGTGAGGTCACTGTGTACATACATTACTTATCCTGTACTGATCCTGAGTTATATCCTGTATTATACTCCAGAGCTGTACTCACTATTCTGCTGGTGAGATCACTGTATACATACATTACATTACTTATCCTGTACTGATCCTGAGTTATATCCTGTATTATACTCCAGAGCTGCACTCACTATTCTGCTGGTGAGGTCACTGTGTACATACATTACATTACTTATCCTGTACTGATCCTGAGTTATATCCTGTATTATACTCCAGAGCTGGACTCACTATTCTGCTGGTGAGGTCACTGTGTACATACATACATTACTTATCCTGTACTGATCCTGAGTTATATCCTGTATTATACTCCAGAGCTGTACTCACTATTCTGCTGGTGAGATCACTGTGTACATACATTACATTACTTATCCTGTACTGATCCTGAGTTATATCCTGTATTATACTCCAGAGCTGCACTCACTATTCTGCTGGTGAGGTCACTGTGTACATACATTACATTACTTATCCTGTACTGATCCTGAGTTATATCCTGTATTATACTCCAGAGCTGTACTCACTATTCTGCTGGTGAGGTCACTGTGTACATACATTACATTACTTATCCTGTACTGATCCTGAGTTATATCCTGTATTATACTCCAGAGCTGCACTCACTATTCTGCTGGTGAGGTCACTGTGTACATACATTACATTACTTATCCTGTACTGATCCTGAGTTATATCCTGTATTATACTCCAGAGCTGTACTCACTATTCTGCTGGTGAGATCACTGTGTACATACATTACATTACTTATCCTGTACTGATCCTGAGTTATATCCTGTATTATACTCCAGAGCTGTACTCACTATTCTGCTGGTGAGGTCACGGTGTACATACATTACATTACTTATCCTGTACTGATCCTGAGTTATATCCTGTATTATACTCCAGAGCTGTACTCACTATTCTGCTGGTGAGGTCACTGTGTACATACATTACATTACTTATCCTGTACTGATCCTGAGTTATATCCTGTATTATACTCCAGAGCTGCACTCACTATTCTGCTGGTGAGGTCACTGTGTACATACATTACATTACTTATCCTGTACTGATCCTGAGTTATATCCTGTATTATACTCCAGAGCTGCACTCACTATTCTGCTGGTGAGGTCACTGTGTATATACATTACATTACTTATCCTGTACTGATCCTGAGTTATATCCTGTATTATACTCCAGAGCTGTGCTCACTATTCTGCTGGTGAGGTCACTGTGTACATACATTACATTACTTATGCTGTACTGATCCTGAGTTATATCCTGTATTATACTCCAGAGCTGTACTCACTATTCTGCTGGTGAGGTCACTGTGTACATACATTACATTACTTATCCTGTACTGATCCTGAGTTATATCCTGTATTAAACCCCAGAGCTGCACTCACTATTCTGCTGGTGAGGTCACTGTATACATACATTACATTACTTATCATGTACTGATCCTGAGTTATATCCTGTATTATACCCCAGAGCTGCACTCACTATTCTGCTGGTGAGGTCACTGTGTACATACATTACATTACTTATGCTGTACTGATCCTGAGTTATATCCTGTATTATACTCCCGAGCTGCACTCACTATTCTGCTGGTGAGGTCACTGTGTACATACATTACTGATCCTGTACTGATCCTGAGTTATATCCTATATTATACTCCAGAGCTGTACTCACTATTCTGCTGGAGAGGTCACTGTGTACATACATTACATTACTTATCCTGTACTGATCCTGAGTTATATCCTGTATTATACTCCAGAGCTGTACTCACTATTCTGCTGGTGAGGTCCCTGTGTATATACATTACATTACTTATCCTGTACTGATCCTGAGTTATATCCTGTATTATACTCCAGAGCTGTACTCACTATTCTGCTGGTGAGGTCCCTGTGTATATACATTACATTACTTATCCTGTACTGATCCTGAGTTATATCCTGTATTATACTCCCGAGCTGCACTCACTATTCTGCTGGTGAGGTCACTGTGTACATACATTACTGATCCTGTACTGATCCTGAGTTATATCCTATATTATACTCCAGAGCTGTACTCACTATTCTGCTGGAGAGGTCACTGTGTACATACATTACATTACTTATCCTGTACTGATCCTGAGTTATATCCTGTATTATACTCCAGAGCTGCACTCACTATTCTGCTGGTGAGGTCCCTGTGTATATACATTACATTACTTATCCTGTACTGATCCTGAGTAATATCCTGTATTATACTCCAGAGCTGTACTCACTATTCTGCTGGTGAGGTCACTGTGTACATACATTACATTACTTATCCTGTACTGATCCTGAGTTATATCCTGTATTATACCCCAGAGCTGCACTCACTATTCTGCTGGTGAGGTCACTGTATACATACATTACATTACTTATCATGTACTGATCCTGAGTTATATCCTGTATTATACCCCAGAGCTGCACTCACTATTCTGCTGGTGAGATCACTGTGTACATACATTACATTACTTATCCTGTACTGATCCTGAGTTATATCCTGTATTATACTCCAGAGCTGTACTCACTATTCTGCTGGTGAGGTCACTGTGTACATACATTACATTACTTATCCTGTACTGATCCTGAGTTATATCCTGTATTATACTCCAGAGCTGTACTCACTATTCTGCTGGTGAGGTCCCTGTGTACATACATTATATTACTTATCCTGTACTGATCCTGAGTTATATCCTGTATTATACTCCAGAGCTGTACTCACTATTCTGCTGGTGAGATCACTGTGTACATACATTACATTACTTATCCTGTACTGATCCTGAGTTATATCCTGTATTATACTCCAGAGCTGCACTCACTATTCTGCTGGTGAGGTCACTACGTACATACATTACATTACTTATCCTGTACTGATCCTGAGTTATATCCTGTATTATACTCCAGAGCTGTACTCACTATTCTGCTGGTGAGGTCACTGTGTACATACATTACATTACTTATCCTGTACTGATCCTGAGTTATATCCTGTATTATACTCCAGAGCTGTACTCACTATTCTGCTGGTGAGGTCCCTGTGTATATACTTACACAGTGACCCCAGGACAGATTTACACATTTATATTTTCCTATTGTTAAACAATAAGATCTTTACGTTTCTTTGCTCTCAGGACTCTGCCCAGACGTTGCGCCTCCTGCCTGCGGGATCCGCCGTGTGATGAGATTTGGATCAGGACATTCGCTTCAGGTAAATCAAAGGAAGTGTCTCCAACCTGTAGGACACAATCACATTCTCCTCAGTAACGTTATTCTGCAGCCACAAGAGAAAACAAAAATGTGACAACAATCCCATCGGCCGTCGGTCATCACCTCCAAGGGGCTTTAAGATAGTGTTTCCCAACCAGGGTGCCTCCAGCTGTTGCAAAACTACAACTCCCAGCATGCCCGGACAGCCTTTGGCTGTCCGGGCATGCTGGGAGTTGTAGTTTTGCAACAGCTGGAGGCACCCAGGTTTGGAAACACTGCTTTAAGACTTCTGCTTGCTGTCAGAAAAATAGAAATGCAGTTTACATCCACACAATAAAAACCTGTTCTTATTGTCCATGTGAAGAAACCAAAACAGCCCAAATCGTCATCACAAAACATCTGTAACGTCCTGCGCTCCCGCCAGACACGCTGGTCATGAGCGCTTTCCTATTTTGCCCACCCCAGCCGGCGGGGCCAAGATTCGCATCACTGGACGCACCGGCATGCGAATCCTGGCCCGTCTCTCACCTCTACTCTCTGCTGCTCCCCGCTCTGCTCTCGCAGCCCCCAGGGGCGCATCCCCCGCCTCCTTGGGCTCGCACTAGAGCTCTAAGATTTAAAGGGTCAGTACGCCCTTAATTATTGTTTCCACCTACACCTCAGTTATAAGTTCCTGCACCTCCCATCATTCCCTGCTGGATATTTGTTGCCTTGTGCCCTAGTGAAAGTGTCTTCTGTGTTTCTCTGCCGTCTCCCGGCCCCCACAGCGCCCTCTCCCGGCCCCCACAGCGCCCTCTCCCGGCCCCACAGCGCCCTCTCCCGGCCCCCACAGCGCCCTCTCCCGGCCCCCACAGCGCCCTCTCCCGGCCCCCACAGCGCCCTCTCCCGGCCCCCACAGCGCCCTCTCCCGGCCCCCACAGCGCCCTCTCCCGGCCCCCACAGCGCCCTCTCCCGGCCCCCACAGCGCCCTCTCCCGGCCCCCACAGCGCCCTCTCCCGGCCCCCACAGCGCCCTCTCCCGGCCCCCACAGCGCCCTCTCCCGGCCCCTCAGCGCCGTCTCCCGGCCCCTCAGCGCCGTCTCCCGGCCCCTCAGCGCCGTCTCCCGGCCCCTCAGCGCCGTCTCCCGGCCCCTCAGCGCCGTCTCCCGGCCCCTCAGCGCCGTCTCCCGGCCCCTCAGCGCCGTCTCCCGGGCCCTCAGCGCCGTCTCCCGGGCCCTCAGCTCCTGTGCCGCTTGCCTATTGACCTCCTGCTACGTTCCTGACTATGCTTCACTGCCGTGACCTCCTGCTATCCAAACCGCGATTTGCCTATCCCTCCTGTACCTCGACTCTCCTCAGCCACCTGGTCCAGCCGTGCCAGGGGTAGCGACCTGGGTGCCGCCTGTTGCAGTAAGACCATCCCGCTTTGTGGCGGGCTCTGGTGAAAACCAGCGGCACCTTAGACTCCGCTCCCTGGCACGGCCCGAGTCATCAGTCACACTGGTCCAGCGGATCCGCTACCTCCGTCAGTGTCCTGCCATCTGTCGTGAGTCTTTACAACATGACTGTAAAACAAACGCAGTTCAGTCACACAGCGCAATGCCGACCACTGTGCAGATGACCTCAGGACTCCTCTTATGAGCCATACACCTGTGTGCGCAGAATCTGACACACTGTGACGAGCTCTGCAGCTACATTATTTTTCTACATAATCTTGAAGGGTTTTCAGCCTCTGGGAGGTGAACAATGAACATTTGCTGACATGAAGCAGAGATCTTGATAAGTTGGAAGCCCTCTTTAGTCTCGGTTTCTTACCTTTGATATAAAGATGGTGTTGATTTTTGGATTGTGCTTGAAGTTTTGTAGAATTTGCATCCTCTCTCCCTGGGAGGTCGGGCCGTAGATGTAGGGTCTGGATATAAGAAAACATGGTTATTATTTCTGTGTTTCTTCACTAAGATGCTGCGAAACATTGTAAAATAGACAGGGAAGAGAGTATAAGACAAGATGCTACGATACATTGTAATATAAACAGGGAAGAGAGTATAAGGCAAGATGCTGCGAAACATTGTATCCTCATAGAATGAATGGGATATAAGACAAGATGCTGAGATACATTGTATCCTCATAGAATGAATGGAAGACAAGATGCTGCGATACATTGTATCCTCATAGAATGAATATAAGGCAAGATGCTGCGATACATTGTATCCTCATAGAATGAATGGGATATAAGACAAGATGCTGCGATACATTGTATCCTCATAGAATGAATGGGATATAAGACAAGATGCTGAGATACATTGTATCCTCATAGAATGAATGGAAGACAAGATGCTGCGATACATTGTAATATAGACAGGGAAGAGAGTATAAGGCAAGATGCTGCGATACATTGTATCCTCATAGAATGAATGGAAGACAAGATGCTGCGATACATTGTATCCTCATAGAATGAATGGAATATAAGACAAGATGCTGAGATACATTGTAACCTCATAGAATGAATGGAATATAAGACAAGATGCTGCGATACATTATAACCTCATAGAATGAATGAAATATCCGACAAGATGCTGAGATACATTATAACCTCACATAGAATTAATGGAATATATATAAGACAAGATGCTGAGATACATTGTATCCTCATAGAATGAATGGAATATACGACAAGATGCTGCGATACATTGTATCCTCATAGAATGAATGGAATATAAGACAAGATGCTGAGATACATTGTATCCTCATAGAATGAATGGAATATACGACAAGATGCTGCGATACATTGTATCCTCATAGAATGAATGGAATATAAGACAAGATGCTGAGATACATTGTATCCTCATAGAATGAATGGAATATAAGACAAGATGCTGAGATACATTGTATCCTCATAGAATGAATGGAATATACGACAAGATGCTGCGATACATTGTATCCTCATAGAATGAATGGAATATAAGACAAGATGCTGAGATACATTGTATCCTCATAGAATGAATGGAATATAAGACAAGATGCTGAGATACATTGTATCCTCATAGAATGAATGGAATATAAGACAAGATGCTGCGATACATTGTATCCTTATAGAATGAATGGAAGACAAGATGCTGAGATACATTGTATCCTCATAGAATGAATGGAATATAAGACAAGATGCTGCGATACATTGTATCCTTATAGAATGAATGGAATATACGACAAGATGCTGAGATACATTGTATCCTCATAGAATGAATGGAATATAAGACAAGATGCTGCGATACATTGTATCCTTATAGAATGAATGGAAGACAAGATGCTGAGATACATTGTATCCTCATAGAATGAATGGAATATAAGACAAGATGCTGCGATACATTGTATCCTTATAGAATGAATGGAATATACGACAAGATGCTGAGATACATTGTATCCTCATAGAATGAATGGAAAATAAGACAAGATGCTGCGATACATTATATCCTCATAGAATGAATGGAATATACGACAAGATGCTGAGATACATTGTATCCTCATAGAATGAATGGAATATAAGACAAGATGCTGCGATATATTTCATTCTATATGAGGATACAATATAAGACAAAACACTTTGGATCAGGTAAATATCCGTACAATGCGAATCTATGGCGGCGACCACCGCAACATTATAAGGATTTTAAAATACATATTTGTGACCGCCAGGAAGAGGCAGAACGAGGATAAAGGGGCCGCAACCTGGGAAAGCGGGAAAAGTGACAGGTTACAACTGCCGCTCGGAGTTCATCGCCTGCCCGCTCACACGGAAGAGTGAACACGTCTAAGAACATTCCTCCACCATCGCCGCCACTAATCTCCTTTTCAGGAAAATTTAAGACAGATTAAAGGATCCTTCAGAGAAAAGATGCGTCTGTGCGAGGAAAGTGCCGTATAATAACCATATTTAACCCATTACGGGTCATGTGAGCGAAACGTAATAAAAATAAAAAGAAAGCATTGATCTGGCGTTGGCGCGTCGCCCGCTCCGTCACATATGAAGCGGTGGAGGACAATGTGTCAGTATTGCTGTGTGGGAGAGGCGGGAGTCAATTATTTCCTATGAAACCGATACATTTTGTAGCTGACGGAACTTGATACAATCAGAGGGTCCGATAAAGTCTGGGAACCGGTGATAAAGAATCACACAGTACACCAGGGGGCCTCCAACTGTTGCAAAACTACAACTCCCAGCATGCCTGGACAGCCAACGGCTATCCGGGCATGCTGGGAGTTGTAGTTTTGCAACAGCTGGAGGCGCACTGGTTGAGAAAACTTGCATTAGATTGTAGTTTTGCAACAGCTGGTGGCCCACTGGTTGAGAATTATTGCATTACATTGTAGTTTTGCAACAGCTGGAGGCACACTGGTTGAGAATTATTGCATTACATTGTAGGTTTGCATTACATTGTAGTTTTGCAACAGCTGGAGGCACACCGGTTGGGAAACCTTGCATTACATTGTAGTTTTGCAACAGCTGGAGGCACACCGGTTAGGAAACATTGCATTACATTGTAGTTTTGCAACAGCTGGAGGCACACTGATTGGGAAACATAACACAGTAAGGCCGGGTTCACACAGCGGAATTTGGGCGGAATTTCTGCACAGAAAACACATTTGCCTGATCCAGCAGGAGCTAGGACCATTCGGAAATGCGCCGTCTCCTTGACATCAATGCATTTCCTTGCGGAGTCTGCAGAAAGACTAGACATATCTAATCTTTCTGCCGACATTGGACTCAGAATTTCCGCAGCAGAAACATCTGAAGCAGAAATTCTGCTGTGTGAACAGTGGAACAGAATCTCATTGAAATCAATAGGACTCTGCTGCTGCGGATTGTCCTTGTGGAATATTTCGTGCTGCACAAATTTCCCAGTGTGAACATACACTAAGGCTAGTAGTGGTGGTGGCGGTAGTGGTGGTAATGGCGGTGGGCTGTACTTCAGTCACATGATCACAATGTCGTATTGCAAATGTTGTCAATTACAACCAAGATCAGAACAGTCACAAAAAAAACAACAAAATAAAACCTTGTGTTTGTGTGGGAAAGTCTCCTATGTTTTGCAACCAAAGGTTAATGTACGGTTACGTTCACACGGTGGAATTTCCCTGCATAATTCCGCAAAAGAGTTCCGTAGGGACATTCCGCTGCAGCAGAGTCCTTTTGATTTCAATGGGAATCTGCTGCACTGTTCACAGGGCAGAATTTCCCCACTGGATATTTTTGCTGCGGAAATTCAGATTCCGCTGTCCACAGAAAGAAAAAAAGACTTTTCTATTCTTTCTGGGGACTCCACAAGGAAATGCACTGCCGTCTATGAGAAAGAACATTTTTGAGCGGTTCTAGCGCCTGTCGGATCAGACAAATATATGGAACGTTCTCACAGGTTTTCCGTGCAGACATTCCTAACATTATCCGCCATGTAAACCCGGCCAATAAGAGCGCGGATGATTTAGTTATAGATGGACTTGTTCTGTTCATTCCTATGACAGATTAATCAGAAATGTAACCCACTAGGACAGTGTTTCCCAACCAGGGTGCCTCCAGCTGTTGCAAAACTACAATGTAATGCAATGTTTCCCAACCAGGGTGCCTCCAGCTGTTGCAAAACTACAATGTAATGCAATGTTTCCCAACCAGGGTGCCTCCAGCTGTTGCAAAACTACAATGTAATGCAAGGATTCCCAACCAGGGTGCCTCCAGCTGTTGCAAAACTACAATGTAATGCAATGTTTCCCAACCAGGGTGCCTCCAGCTGTTGCAAAACTACAATGTAATGCAATGTTTCCCAACCAGTGTGCCTCCAGCTGTTGCAAAACTACAATGTAATGCAAGGTTTCCCAACCAGGGTGCCTCCAGCTGTTGCAAAACTACAATGTAATGCAATGTTTCCCAACCAGGGTGCCTCCAGCTGTTGCAAAACTACAACTCCCAGCATGCCCGGACAGCCGAAGGCTGCCCGGGCATGCTGGGAGTTGTAGTTTTGCAACAGCTGGAGGCACACCGGTTTCCAAACATTAATGTAGAGGTTCTTGTGTATGCCTTGTGCTCACCTGTTTTAGCCGATGTGGCAGGTATGAAGTTTTGTCTTGCCCATAATGATAACAGTGGCATGCTGGGAGCTGTAGTTTTGCAACAGCTGGAGGCACCCTGGTTGGGAAACACTGCTCTAGGACGGTGTTCCCCAACCTGTGGCAAAACCACATCACCCATCATTTAGGGCACAATGGAAGTTGTAGTTTTGATTTACTAACACGATCCCGACTCTTTATCAGGTTACGTGACACAATTTGTGTCGTGCGTCCTCTGCGACACTTTGTGAAACACATTTTACTGGTAAAAACCAGACGGTTTTCTAATTACTCTGAATATTTTTTAAACCCGACTAAAGGGGCGTGGTTTGCATGATTAGGGGCGTAGTTTGCATGATTAGGGGAGTGTTCACAACATTATCCTGAAAACCCAACAGTTGTATTTAAAAACCCACCAGAAAAATAGTGAAATACTGAACTTGTAAACCCAACTGCCTTAAAAGGGGTTATTTAGGAAAAAAACTTTTTTTTATATATATATATATATATCAACTGGCTCCAGAGAGTTAAACCGATTTGTAAATTACTTCTATTAAAAAATCTTAAACCTTCCAGTATTTATGAGCTGATGAAGTTGAGTTGTTCTTTTTCTGTCTAAGTGCTCTCTGACAACACCTGTCTCGAGAACTGTCCAGAATAGAAGTAAATCCCCATAGCAAACCTCTTCTACTCTGTGCAGTTCCTGAGACAAGCAGAGATGTCAGCAGAGAGCACTGTTGCCAGACAGAAAAGAACAACTCAACTTCAGCAGCTGATAATTATTGGAAGGATTAAGATTTTTTAATAGAAGTAATTTACAAATCTGTAACTTTCTGGAGTCGGTTGACATAAAAAAAAAGTTTTTTCCTGGAATACCCCTTTAAGGTGTGAGGAATGTGGGAGTTAAAAAGTGTGAGGTTTTTTTTTTAAGCCTGTTACTTTGTCCCCTTCATAGCTTTTTATATTAAATTTTTTTATTTTTGGGAATTTCTCTCTATTTTTTAATCTTGGCTTTCATTTCCTTTTTATTTTTTTTTTACTTTTTGTTTGTTAACCCGTTAACGACCATGAATGTAAAGTTACGTCCTGGTGCAGAGTTACTTTGCTTTATTTATTTGCTTTACACTTTTTTTTCCCCGTGCGACAGAATTTAATATCATGTGACAAAACATTGATAAATAGGTGTGAGAAAACGTTGTCGGGTGGACACTCTTCGTAAATCAGGGCCTGTGTTACAAAACTTTCAGTAGCTTTGTGAGTGACTTCTGGGAGTTGTAGTGCGAGATCCACAGATGGGGAACATGGCTGCAATGTGAAATGTTCCCATCCTTGGAGGATGAACACAAGTGACCTTCCTGCTAAATAAAAAAAGAACCTACAACAAACCCATTGAGCTGTCGGCGGAGCCCGCGCCTCATTGTCATGCAGGGCCACTTACTTGTTGAGCTTGATGGCGTACTCCTTCAGCGCAAACACATTGTCCGCAAACACAATGATCTTGTCACTCCGCCGCTCATGGAACTTAATCAGGAACTGGCAGGCTCGGAATTTATTTGGGTTCATGGTGTACAACAGAATCCTCTTCTTTGTCTTGATGGCAACGTATTCTCTGTAAAATTCTGGAGACATTGGGCACCAGACCTGAGGGAGAAAGGAGAGAGAGGAGGGAGCAGGCGGCTAATATGGAGGCCGGGGGCATATTCAGGACACGTATGTCTGCCCAGAGGAGGCTGAAGAGAGCGGCCGGCAATAGCCTCAATACGAGACGCTCACCACGGCAACAGCCGCCTCCGGCTGTCAGGAGCAGAAAGAAGACGACTTCATCAGACTCCGAAGGCTTTCAGGAAATTAGTCTGCAAATTGACTGAAGAAGGAGCCACGACAACAATGACAACAACAACGACAACAACGACGACAACAACGACGACAACAACGACAACGATGACGACAACGACGACGACAACAACAACGACAACAACAACAACGACGACGACGACAACAACGACGACAACGACAACGATGACGACAACGATGACGACAACGATGACGACAACAACAACAACAACGACAACAACAACGACAACGACGACGACAACGATGACAACGACAACAACAACAACGGAAAACCGCAAACAACACGCAGGGGGATTAGGAGAGGAAGTTATGGTATAGGGGCACCCGCATTAGTGTACACAGGAAGGAAGGTGGGCCGGGGCACACCCAACAATTATTAACCTCTCCTTTAGTCTCTCCCTAGGGAACTCAACTCCCCTCCCCCTCAGGTGCCATTGTCACTAAGCCTCCCCCCAGGTTCCAGGGTCACTAAGACCCCCCCCCCCCCCCAGGTGCCAGGGTCACTACGTTGATTTTCTATGGGGTTTCAAAACATTGCGCCAAGCGCTTGCAACCACTGTTTTGCTGTGAGAATGTTTGGGATAAGTAATCCGTTACACCAGCAACCAGTGCCAAAACTACGACTCCCATCATGCCACAGGCTTGGGACGGTTGTGTTCCACTGTATCAGCTTGTGTGTCTGTGTATCATGTAAATGCAGTAGAGCCCCCCATCAGTAGAGCCCCCATCAGTAGAGCCCCCCATCAGTAGAGCCCCCCATCAGTAGAGCCCCCCATCAGTAGAGCCCCCCATCAGTAGAGCCCCCCATCAGTAGAGCCCCCCATCAGTAGAGCCCCCATCAGTAGAGCCCCCCATCAGTAGAGCCCCCCATCAGTAGAGCCCCCCATCAGTAGAGCCCCCCATCAGTAGAGCCCCCCATCAGTAGAGCCCCCCATCAGTAGAGCCCCCATCAGTAGAGCCCCTTACCTCTGCACACTGCACCTTCGCGATGTAGCCATTGTTCTGCAGCTCCATCCAGTTGGCTTCATACAACTTTGGGCCGATCAGGAAATTCAGGTCAACTATCTTGTCGTCCTCTCGGACAAGGGTAGCGGTGAGGCCAAGCTTGCAGTGAGCCTGGACAATGGTCAGGACACGACGGAACATCTTCGCTGAAAGAGAGAAAATAAATAACGTAAAGTTTCCTCAGGCCCGGCCCTGATCTGAGCTCTTATTTAGAAATGTAACCCTCTAAGACTACGACCTGACGCCGGCCCTAGGTATTCTGAGAGCATGACGTGACCAAGCGCCATTACGCGGCGGCCGGTTGACGTGCCGAGCTGCGCTGGCTCTTATCTGGGGGAAGGTGCTGCCCTGAATCCCCGGCAACTACAAAAGGTACCAGCCGGGTGGGGGGGGGGGTACGCCAACTTTATTTCCCTCAAAGTGCCAGCACAGCAATTAAATAAGAATACTGAGGTTTAAGTTTACAAAAAACATCTCATACAGTGTCCATAACCAATTAACATCTTGCCCACCTGGAAGCTCGTATTAGAGATCTAGAGGAGCAAAATGCAACATTGAGGGCGATTGACAATCTTACAGAGCAGTTAGTGGGGTAGAAATGGAGGTTGGAGAAACTAGCCAGGAGGCCCAAGTAGGGAGCTGGGTTAATGTAGTTAGAGGGACTGGAAAGGGGGCAAGGAAAAGGAAGGTCACTTCTGATCTCCCAAGTAAAATTGCCAAGTTGGGCGATGATGCGAGGGCCTCAGTATCAGAGATGGCAACCCTAGTGGATACTGGTCTCCCTAACAGCCGGGGGAACAGCTCAACTAGTAGTGTGGGGGATGGTAACGCAGGTAGGCCAAGACAGTTAGTTGTGGTAGGGGCTTCTATAATCAGGAAGACGGATAGAATAATTTGTCGCCAAGACCACCTCAACCGAATGGTTTGCTGTCTCCCTGGTGCCAGGGTTCGGCATGTGGTGGAAAGGGTGGACAAATTACTAGGGGGGGCTGGGGATGACCCAGCTGTCGTGGTCCATGTGGGAACCAACGACAGAATACATGGTAGGTGGAGGTCCTTGAAGAATAATTACAAGGAACTAGGTGCCAAGCTGAAGGGAAGGACCTCTAAGGTTGTCTTCTCTGGAATACTTCTTGTGCCATGCGCATCGCAGGAAAGACAGCGGGAGCTTAGGGGGTTAAATGCATGGCTTAAGTCGTGGTGTGAGGGGGAAGGGTTTGGGTTTTTAGAGCACTGGGCTGACTTTTCATTGGGGTACAAACTCTATTCTACGGATAATTTGCACCTGAATGGAAGGGGGTCTGCTGTGCTGGGGGAGAGAATCCTGGAAGGGGTGGCTGAGTATTTAAACTAGGTGAGTGGGGGGAGGATAATAAAGCAAAGAAAGCAGACAGTGGGATGGATAGGTTAGAGAGGGGTCAGGACATAATGGTGGGTGGAGAGGAGTCCTGTGGGGGGAGGTTAAGAGCAGTGGATAAGGAGATCCATGGGTTACAAACCAGCCGTAAAAATAAATGTAGCCCGAAAAATTGTAATCCCAATAATTCAAAAAATTCCATTAGCCCCAATAACTCAATAACTACAATAAGCCCCATTAACTCAAAAAATACCGTTAGCCCCAATAACTTAAATAACAACGTTAGACGCAATAACGCAAAAAATCCCATTAGCCCCAATAACTTAAATAGTACAATTAGCCCTTATAACTCAAAAAATGACATTAACCCCAATAACTCTGAAAATCCCATTAGTGAGACTATATGTGTAAAACTTAATGGAAATGTAAAGTGTATGTTCACAAATGCCAGAAGCCGAGCAAATAAAATGGGGGAGATTGAGGCCTTGATACTGGAGGAACATATTGATATAGTTGGGGTCACTGAGACATGGCTG
Organism: Hyla sarda; assembly: GCF_029499605.1. Taxonomy (NCBI): domain Eukaryota; kingdom Metazoa; phylum Chordata; class Amphibia; order Anura; family Hylidae; genus Hyla; species Hyla sarda. The sequence goes on along the minus strand of NC_079196.1, from coordinate 3,560,037 downwards.
GTGATATAGTTGGGGTCACTGAGACATGGCTGGTGATATAGTTGGGGTCACTGAGACATGGCTGGTGATATAGTTGGGGTCACTGAGACATGGCTGGTGATATAGTTGGGGTCACTGAGACATGGCTGGTGATATAGTTGGGGTCACTGAGACATGGCTGGTGATATAGTTGGGGTCACTGAGACATGGCTGGTGATATAGTTGGGGTCACTGAGACATGGCTGGTGATATAGTTGGGGTCACTGAGACATGGCTGGTGATATAGTTGGGGTCACTGAGACATGGCTGGTGATATAGTTGGGGTCACTGAGACATGGCTGGTGATATAGTTGGGGTCACTGAGACATGGCTGGTGATATAGTTGGGGTCACTGAGACATGGCTGGACTCCTCGCATGACTGGGCTGTCAATCTGCAGGGGTTTACATTGTTCCCCAAGGATAGAATGAACAGAAAAGGTGGTGGAGTCTGTCTGTATGTAAGAAGTGGTATGAAAGTCAGTGTGAACGATGCCATAGTGTGTGATGATTCTGAGGAGGTGGAATCATTGTGGGTAGAATTACAAAAGGAGGGAAATACTGAAAAAATAATATTTGGTGTAATTTACAGACCCCCTAATATCACTGAAGAGATAGAAGGTCGGCTGTATAAGCAAATAGAGAGGCCGCCCGGGCAGGTACAGTGGCAATATTGGGAGATTTTAACTATCCAGATATAGATTGGGGTCCGGGGTTGGCTAAAACTACAAAGGGGCGACAATTCCTAAATTTATTGCAGGATAATTTTATGGGCCAGTTTGTGGAGGACCCAACAAGAAGTGATGCCTTGTGGGATCTGATCATTTCCAACAACGCAGAGCTGGTTGGTAATGTAACTGTGCGGGAAAACCTTGGGAATAGCGACCACAATATAGTTACTTTTGACTTAAAATGTAGAAAACAAAGACAGGCGGGGAAAGCAAAAACATATAACTTTAAAAAGGCAAATTTCCCTGGGCTGAGATCTGCACTACAGGACATAGACTGGGGGGAGGGGTTCTCAAATACTGATACAGAAGGTAAATGGGACATCTTTATATCAACTCTAAATAACTATACAGCTAAATATATACCAAAGGGGAACAAATATAAACGATTAAAACTAAATCCTACATGGCTGACAAATGAGGTTAAAAGAGCAATAAACAACAAAAAAATAGCCTTCAAAAAATACAAATCTGATGGGTCAGCTATAACATTTATACAGTACAAGGAGCTTAATAAAATCTGTAAAAATGTAATAAAAACAGCAAAAATTCAAAACGAGAGACAGGTGGCCAAAGAAAGCAAAACTAATCCTAAATATTTTTTTAGATATATAAATACAAAAAAGCCAAGGACAGAGCATGTAGGACCCCTTAATAATGATAATGGGGAGGTTGTCACGGGCGATCAAGAGAAGGCGGAGCTACTGAATGGGTTCTTTAGTTCTGTATACACTATGGAAGAAGGAGCTGAGATTGGCCAGGTCAGCGCTGGTAACACATCATGTACAGGTCAGTGCTGGTAACACATAATGTACAGGTCAGTGCTGGTAACACATCATGTACAGGTCAGTGCTGGTAACACATCATGTACAGGTCAGTGCTGGTAACACATCATGTAATGTACTGAACTGGCTTAATGTAGAGATGGTACAAGGTAAGTTAAGTGATATAAATGTAAGCAAATCTCCAGGGCCAGATGGACTACACCCAAGAGTTCTTAGAGAGGTAAGTTCAGTAATATCTGTACCCCTGTTCATGATATTTAGAGATTCTCTGGTGTCTGGTATTGTGCCAAGGGACTGGCGCAAGGCGAATGTGGTGCCAATCTTCAAAAAGGGCTCTAGGTCTTCGCCAGGCAATTATAGACCGGTAAGTCTGACGTGCATTGTGGGTAAATTGTTTGAAGGACTTATAAGGGATTACATACAGGAATACATAGGGGATAATAGTATTATAAGTGATAGCCAGCATGGGTTTACTAAGGATAGAAGTTGTCACCAATCTAATTTGCTTTTATGAAGAGGTGAGTAGAAGCCTTGACAGAGGAATGGCTGTGGATATAGAGGGGGGCTGTGTATATAGAGGGGGGGCTGTGTATATAGAGGGGGGGGCTGTGGATATAGAGGGGGGGGGCTGTGGATATAGAGGGGGGGGCTGTGGATATAGCGGGGGGGCTGTGGATATAGAGGGGGGGCTGTGTATATAGAGGGGGGGCTGTGTATATAGAGGGGGGGCTGTGTATATAGAGGGGGGGCTGTGTATATAGAGGGGGGGCTGTGTATATAGAGGGGGGGCTGTGTATATAGAGGGGGGGCTGTGTATATAGAGGGGGGGCTGTGTATATAGAGGGGGGCTGTGTATATAGAGGGGGGCTGTATATATAGAGGGGGGGCTGTGTATATAGAGGGGGGGCTGTGTATACTAATAACCTGCAGCGTCGTATGTCTTAGGGGGGCTGTGTATATAGAGGGGGGGCTGTGTATACTAATAACCTGCAGGATCGTATGTCTTAGGGGGGCTGTGTATATAGAGGGGGGCTGTGTATATAGAGGGGGGCTGTGTATATAGAGGGGGGGCTGTGTATACTAATAACCTGCAGGATCGTATGTCTTAGGGGGGCTGTGTATATAGAGGGGGGCTGTGTATACTAATAACCTGCAGCGTCGTATGTCTTAGGGGGGATTAAACTGGCAGAGTCACTGGTAGAGAAGGATCTGGGTGACTTGTAGATCACAGACTACAGAATAGCACAATGTCAGGCTGCTGCTTCCAAAGCCGGCAGGATATTGTCATGTATAAAAAGAGGCCTGGACTCAAGGGGCAGGGACATAATACTCCCCCTTTATAAAGCATTGGTACAGTCTATAGTGTATAATACTCCCCCTTTATAAAGCATTGGTACAGTCTATAGTGTATAATACTCCCCCTTTATAAAGCATTGGTACAGTCTATAGTGTATAATACTCCCCCTTTATAAAGCATTGGTACAGTCTACAGTGTATAATACTCCCCCTTTATAAAGCATTGGTACAGTCTATAGTGTATAATACTCCCCCTTTATAAAGCATTGGTACAGTCTATAGTGTATAATACTCCCCCTTTGTAAAGCATTGGTACGGCCTCACCTGGAATATGCTGTTCAGTTTTGGGCACCTGTCCATAAAAGGGACACTGCGGAGTTGGAAAGGGTGCAGAGACGCACGACTAAACTAATATGGGGCCTGGAACATCTTAGCTATGAGGAGCGATTAAAGGAGTTACAATTGTTTAGTCTTGAGAAGAGACGTTTAAGGGGGGATATGATAAACGTATATAAGTATATAAATGGCCCATACAAAAAATATGGAGAAAAACTGTTAAACCCCCCCAAAGGACGAGGGGGCACTCCCTCCGTCTGGAGAAGAAAAGGTTTAGTCTAAAGGGGCGACACGCCTTCTTTACCGTGAGGACTGTGAATTTATGGAACGGTCTACCTCAGGAACTGGTCACAGCAGGAACAATTAACAGCTTTAAAGCAGGGTTAGATACATTCCTGGAACAAAATAACATTAATGCTTATGCAGAATTATAAAACTACATCCCTTCCCCTTATCCCCATACACCCTTCCCTTCAATCCCCTGGTTGGACTTGATGGACGTATGTCTTTTTTCAACCATACTAACTATGTAACTATGTTTTAAAAGTAGTAACAGATTAACCCCCCAGTAGGCAGGTAGTACCCCCAGCCCAGACTACCCCCCCCCCCAGTAGGCAGGTAGTACCCCAAGATTATCCCCCACCCCCCCCCCCAAGTAGGCAGGTAATACCCCCAGATTAGACCCCCCCAAGTAGGCAGGTAATACCCCCAGATTAGACCCCCCCAAGTAGGCAGGTAGTACCCCCAGATTAGACCCCCCCAAGTAGGCAGGTAGTACCCCCAGATTAGACCCCCCCAAGTAGGCAGGTAGTACCCCCAGATTAGACCCCCCCAAGTAGGCAGGTAGTACCCCCAGATTAGACCGCCCCAAGTAGGCAGGTAGTACCCCCAGATTAGACCGCCCCAAGTAGGCAGGTAGTACCCCCAGATTAGACCGCCCCAAGTAGGCAGGTAGTACCCCCAGATTAGACAACACCCCAGCGCCGCCCCCCCCCCCCCCCACCCCTGGCTGGTACCTTTGTAGTTGCTGGGGATTCAGGGCAGCACCTTCCCCCAGATAAGAGCCAGCTCAGCTATGCGCATCCGCCGGCCGCCGCGTAATGACGCTCGTTCACGTCACACTCTCAGAATACCTAGGGCCGGGGTCAGGACGTAGTGACGCCAGCCCTTGAATTCTGACATGAACGAGCGACATAATGTGGGAGCCGGCAGATATGCGTAGCTGAGTTGGCTCTTATTTGGGGGCGGAGCAATTACAGGTGAGTCGGCCCATTGTTACTGTACAGGGCAGGAGGACGGCCTGGCCCACTGGGAAAATGGCCGGTGTGCCTGATGGCCAGTCCGGCCCTGGATGGGGGGGTGAGTCCCAGGCACCCGGGGTGGACCACCCCTGCCACCCCACTGGGTAAGCCACTGTGGCCGCGCACACACAGAGGGAGCTCAGTGTGCCACGCGTGTCATAGGTTCGCCATCACTGATTTAGGGCATATTTCCCCCACCCCGTCCTCTGTATAATCCATGTACCTGGAATGGTGTGCACCTCGTCCAGGATCATCAGCCCCCACTCCTGACTCTTCAGCCACTCCATCACCCGCTCCGCCTCCCACGACCTCTTGGTGGTGTGTCCCAGCATGGAGTAAGTGCTTATGGCGATGGAGCAGCCGATGGGCTTGTCCTTGGCGTCAGACGTAAAGCGACATATCTGGCTGTCGTCAATCGTAGACCACATCTTAAACTGCGACTTCCACTGCTCCACAGACACGGCGGAGTTCCCCAGCACCAGGCACCTCTTCCTCACGGTGCAGGCGGCAGTGACGCCAACCAGAGACTTCCCCGCACCTGTCCAGAGAAAAAAATATTCAGGAACATCAAATAGGATAACGTAGGGCACAGAAATGTATTCACTGTGTCAGGAGAAGTTCTGCAATGTTCTATACTCCTGTGTATAGGACCCCCTGCATCATCGGCGCTCTCCATCGTCGTCATCACGTCGCTGTGCACGCCGTCCCGTCATCCAATAGGAGCGGCGTGCGTAGTGACGTGATGGTGGCAACGTGAGAGCGAGGATGCCGGGGAAGCAGAGGCGACAGCGACGGAAGGCGACATCCAGGGCAGCGATGACTAGCGGTGACGGTCCGGAGCGGCAGGGACACATGAGTATAACCTCCAATACCAGTGGTCTTCAACCTGCGGACCTCCAGATGTTGCAAAACTACAACTCCCAGAATGCCCGGACAGCCGTTTGCTGTCCGGGCATGCTGGGTGTTGTAGTTTTGCAACATCTGGGAGGACTGCAGGTTGTAGACCACTGTCCTATACTTTACATTCCACGGATCCCTAAACATACGATGGTTTCAACAAACGATGGTCCATTTGGAACGGATTACCATCATATGTTGAGGGACCACTGTACACCATTTTATTCCTTATGCAGCAGAATTTACGTATTTGGGTCCACAGCCGCCTGAACAACTGCATAAAAGGAAGAGGGCCAGTGCTCCATGAAGAGGGAAGTGCTCCATGACGGTAGATGTTGCACTGAACACCAGTGAGATATCTTGGCTGTTACAAGCTCTGGATGATGGCGCCCCCTCCTGTCAGCTTCAGCTTGTTGCTTCCCCCAAACACCTATAGAAAAATATTTCAGAGAAGCCAGTGAGATCCTCACCACACGGCAGCACGATTACCCCGGAGCGGGCGCGCCCATTGCCAAACATCTTGCGCAGACTCTTCTCCTGATACGGCCGCAGGACGGCGGTGGGCTTCAGGTCAATGTTTATGTCCGGGTTCATAGTGTCATTCCTGAAATCGTACTCTGCCAGGAGCGGGTACTCCAGGTGGATGCACTGCTTCTGCAGAACCTCAATCATTTCCTATAAGAGACGGTGGAGAACAAGGAAGGAACATTACTGCACGAAACCGGGAGATGAGGGACATAAATACAGGGTGCACAGTCTGAGAACCCCAATGGATTTGTATGCGACATGTGAAATCCCCACAGACTATCACAATACTCAATGACAGCAGATGATTCCCAATATATGACTAAGGATGGTGACGATCCAAATCTATTACTAGGCTGAAAAATACAAGAACAAAACCGTCACAGATCAGCAGCTAAATACACAGGAGAGACCCCAAAATATTCTACTGACAAACGTCCATCTGCAGATCCATCAGATCCATTAAGGTCCGCGCTGCTTCAGGCCTCCGGTGTGCATCTCCGGTGTGCGCAATGACGAGTGTCGTCATTACGTCTCGCAGCGCATAGCAACGACACAGGGGACGGACACCGGAGGCCTGAAGCAGCGCGGACCTGACCCCGGCAACAGGTAATTATACAACCGGGGATGGGAGAGGCAGCGGCGCCGGCAATGGGTGCCTCTGCCCCTTCTCTCCCCCTGGCTATCGGCGCCGCTGCCCCATTGCTGGCACCGATAGTCAGGGGGAGAGAAGGGGCAGCAGGGCTCTAGACCCCAGGAAAGGCAGGGGGAGAGAAGCGGGCAGCGACGGCCTCTCTCCCCCTGCCTTTCCTGGGGGCTTCTGCGGGGTCAGAAACAAGGAATTGGGGTATACACGCGCACACACACGCACCCTCATTTTACCAAGGATATTTGGGTAAAAAACTTTTACGTGTTATAGGCCGGTGCGTGGTATACCCCGATAAATACGGTAAATATTGTAGCCATAATCTCTTCTCCATACGTGGACACACAGACATATATGATACATTGTAGCAAAGCTCAGAAGACTTTCAGTTTTACCTGTTTAACCTCGAATGATACCGTCTGTGTCTCCTCCTCCTCTTCTTCCTCTTTGTCCATCTGTTCATAGAACTCAAACAGGTCGGTGGGGACGTCCGTCTTATTCTGTGTGTCCGGGACCTGGGAGGTGGAGGGGCCACCGGCCGGATCAGTCGTCTTAGAGATCTGGAAAAGATTTATCACAACATTAAGTGATTGTTCACTTCTCTCTCTGATCAGCTGATCCCTCTTCTCTACATGCGCCGACCGTCTGAGGAGATGATATCGTCCACCGTGTAAGATCTTCTATGGACCCAGAGACTCTTTATGTTGTTTTGTTATTTGTCAGGCTGTATATCGACTGTAAGTGTGCGGGCGGAGCGGCGGTGATGGAGAAGAACATTGTAAGTACTGGGTATGGGGTCAGGGGTGATTGTGAGAGAATGGGGTTAATTAATAACATTTAAAAGGGTACTCCAGTGGAAATTTTTATTTATTTATTTATTTTTTTTAAATTCGTTTTATTGAAAAGTAAATAACTGTAGACCACAGGCCCATTAAAGTGAACATGAAGCATATCCACAGTACATAGAAAAGGGTCATGAGACCATACATCAATTTACAGAATGTAGGCGACAGGATACTCCAGGTTACATCACATGGTAAACATCGAAGTCATAAAACACTACCCAACTGAGGTAGGGAAACTGAAAACAAAATAGAACAAGAAGGCGAACATTCGCCAAAATTAGCAATCGTATACCATCCCGCGAGGAGCACCAATACTATCACTTGTTAGTGGTACCATCAAATAACCCATGACAAACAATCCCGAAAGGCACCCACGCATCCAAAGAGGTAGAAAAAGAATCGACAAACGTACACAGAAAGAGAAACGAAGGTTAGTAGAGACCACAGATAGCAAGCATAGCATCAATGTATCTTACACTGTCCCAGAGGGGGTCACAGAATACGAGCATTGAGTCAAGGGAGAGGAACACCAACCACCCCACACAGAATAAAATTTACCCGGGCACTTCCTATTTTTGTACACTATGTGTGAGAAAGGCAACGTAGCATTTACCATAGCCTTCCATTGAGTCAGGGTAGGAGAGCCGGGGTCCATCCATTTAAGAGCAATAGCCTTCCTGGCCAAGAACAGAGTTTCCCGCAAAAACGTACGTACGTGATGTGTCCATATCTCTTCATCTAAGATACCAAAAAGGCAGATCAAAGGATCAAGAGATAGGGAAGGTTGAGCCAGAGTAGCTAAAAAAGTGAGCACTGCACGCCAGAAAGCTGCGATATATGGGCAAGCCCAAATCAAATGCCAAAAGTCTGCCCTGGCAGCGCTACAACGATGACAAGCATCGGAGTCTGAACGACCCATTCTATTGAGCCTTAAAGGAGTGATATAACTATAGTGTATAATGTTCAATTGGATCAATTTATTATTCGCCGCCGGGGACACTAACATGTGGGAGGAAAAAATGTCCTCCCATACATCCTTAGTCAAATTAGGGATATGGGATTCCCAATGCCGGACCGCCGGTACTGGATTGCGGGAGTTCTTGGCCTGAATAAGGTGCGTGTACAGGATGGACACCAGCCCCCTGGGACCCTGTGACCTCAGAACCCCGATGAGGGGAAACGCTGATATCAATGGGCTCCCAATGGGGAACTGGGCATTCAGGGCGTGTCGGAGCTGGAGGTATTTAAAAAAACTGTTTCTGGGAAGAGCATGACTGGATTGCAACTGATCAAATGAACAGAGCACATTGTCCCGATAAACATGCCCCAAGGTGAGCACCCCCGCGTTCTGCCAGAAGACTGGGTCCAGAGCATCGCTCACTTGAGGAAGTTGAGGATTATGCCATAGAGGGGTATCCTCAGCGATGTCAGTATATCCATATATCCCCTTAACAGCCCGCCACACCTTTATAGCCAGCTTATGAAGTTGGAGATAAGCTCTACCACCCAGGACAGGACTATCTAGCAGCATCCTAAGGGACATTATCGGGACAGACCTAGCTAGGGATTGTTCGGAGTCCGGCACCACATCCCCAGAGATCCAGTGCCTGATATACCGAAGTTGACCGGCCAAATAATATAAATAAAAATCAGGGAGTGACATTCCCGCCGCCAACTTGGGGCGTTGTAACGTGGTTAGCCGAATTTTAGGTCTATTGGGGCCCCAAATAAATGGTGAAAGAAGGGAGTGAAGAGAATCAAAGAAGTGTCTAGGTACAGGCACTGAGGCATGCTCCAGCGCATAAAGGCACTTAGGTAAGACAATGAGTTTAATAAGATTGATACGGCCAGCGACCGACAATGGGAGCGTGGTCCACACCCGGAACTTCGCTTTAACATAAGGAAGTAGAGTGAGTATGTTGGCGGACAGGTCAAGCAAAGGATCTCTGTGAATGTGCACCCCCAAATACTTAAATGAGGAAACCACCGGGAGGCCATTCATTACCGGGGGCCAATCCCTAGACAGAAGCGGCATCACTGCAGACTTAGTCCAGTTGATGAGTAAACCAGAGAAATACCCAAAACGGTCCATGAGTGCCATGACATAAGGAAGCATCAATGTAGGGTCAGAGAGGAATAACACCATATCATCGGCATAGAGGCCTATGCGCTCCTCCCGGCCCCCCGTAGACATACCTCGGAAGCCAGGATCCTGCCGAATGCGGAGGGCGAGGGGCTCCACTGCCACCGCAAACAGAAGCGGGGACAAGGGACACCCCTGACGTGTGCCCCGGCCGAGAGCAAATGGGGAGGAACACACACCATTCACCAGGATCTGGGCCTGCGGGCATCTGTACAGGAGGGACACCCATTTTCTAAAATTAGGACCAAAACCAAATTTAACAAGGGTAGCCTGCAAATAACCCCATTCCACGGAATCAAAGGCCTTGGCGGCGTCCAGCGACGCCAAAGCCCAATCTCCCCCCAGAGCGTTACCCACCTGGACAGCCGTCTGTACCCTACGGATGTTATCGGATGTGGATTTGCCAGGCATAAAGCCGGATTGATCTGGGTGAATTATGGATAGGATTACCTTGTTCAATCGGTTAGCTAAAACTTTAGTAAGCACCTTATAATCCAGATTCAGCAGCGAAATGGGTCTGTAAGAACCGCACTCCACAGGATTTTTATCAGGTTTTAGGAGGACAACTATGGTTGCCTCATACATAGAGGCTGGTAGAATACCATCCTCAAATGCCCGTTCAAACATTGCAAGCAGGGAAGGAAGGAGCATGTCGGAATACCGCAAGTAAATCTCCAGTGGAAGGCCATCAGGGCCCGGAGATTTACCCTTAGTCATGTCCCCCATGGCATCCTGAATCTCCAGTAAGGAGAGGGGGGCCTCCAACATCATCCGATCACTATCCGATAGTACCGGAAAGTCAATACCGTCCAGGTAGGTGTCCAACTCCTCAGCACCATATTGCACCTGTGAAGAATAAAGATTAGAGTAGTATGTGGCAAAGCAACGCGCAATGTCCGCAACCCCCAACAGCTCGGACCCATCCGAGGCCACTATCTTAAGAATCGCAGGGGCAGAAGAGTTCTGCCTAACTATATGTGCTAACAGCTTACTAGATTGATTGCCATGTTCAAAGTAGAATTGTTTTGTGAAAAACAGCTTTCTATTGGCCTTCTCTGAGAGGTGCAGCATATATTGCCGCCCCGCACACAGCCATTCAACCTTATTAGCCTCGGATGAGTCCGCAACGTATCGGGCCTCCAGCTCCGCACATCGTCCAGCCAGCTCCTCCTCCCGCCTAGACGCTGACTTTTTGAGAAAGGAGATAGTGGAGCGCAAGCACCCCCTCAAATACGCTTTCAGTGTCTCCCATACCAGGGTGGGGGAACTCCCAGGGGAATTAGCCTCAAGAAAGACTCGAAGCTGGTCCGGAATACGGTCGCAGGAGCCTATCTGTTCCAGCCAGAAAGGGTGGATTTTCCACCTCCGCGGTGAACCAGGATCTACCATGGAGACATCAAGCATTAGGGGGGAATGGTCTGATATAGCCCGCGGTTCATAGGAAACCGCTGAAACTTGGGGAAGAAGGAGTGAGTTGCCACATGCAAGGTCAATCCTGGACAGCGCATTTCTGCCCAGAGTGTGACAAGAGTATTGCCTAGCCTGAGGGTGCCTGGCCCTAAAAATGTCCACCCATCCAACCTCCTCCAAAAACAGCGATAAAGGGCCACCCCCAACTCCCGCCGGGATCCCCCTGGGGCTATGACGATCTAGGGACGGATTCGGTACCATGTTGAAGTCCCCCATACAGAGGACACGGGCAGAGGGATAACTAGCTGCGAATGTAACCGCCTTATGGAGTATATCCATAGAGGCGGGGGAGGGTTGTATATGAATAAGAAGACAAAAGGCACATTATTTAAAAATGCGTATACAAAGATAAAACGACCCTGTGAATCCTTACGTACTGTAACCGGGTCCCACCTCACTCTCCGACTAACCAGTAGGGAAACCCCCCTTGAGAAGGACGTGTGATAGGAGTGCAAGGACCATTGGACCCAGGGTTTAGAAAACTGTCCAGCTCTATCTGGAGTAAGATGTGTCTCCTGCAGTGCCACAATATGAGGCTGATACTTCCTAATATGGGAGAATATCATAGTGCGCTTGCGCGGGGTGCGTGCTCCTCTAACATTCCATGACATTATCTTAATATCAGCCATAAGAAGAGACAACACATAAAACAGCAGGGGGAGAGGTAAAGACAGAGAAGACATACACGCCCCAGCCGGGCTGAGAAATACTGACAGGGATGCGCGGGACCATATATAGACCGTAGTACTGAAGTGGTTAGACACAAAACCCTACTAATAGGCGCCCTCGCGGGAAGGTATCTTGGAGGCAAAATGAAACCCCAAACTAAGTAGGGGAACAGTAAATAAATCAAACAGTAAACATATTTATACCAGTGTTGCATAAGCATCAGTGGAGCAACAGCTCCATCTAGTGGGGAGAACCTGCTCATACATGCTAACAGTGGAGAACCCTGAGTATGTACATCAATCAGTAGGAGAATATTAGTCCAACTGGGACCCGAGAGAAGAAGTGGAGGAGAATACAGGAAGAAAGAAAAGAAAAAAAAAACGAGGGGGGGGGGAAGGGGAAAAGGAGGAAGAGAAAAGGAAGGAGAGAGGAAGGAGAGAGGAAGGAGAGAGAGAGGGAGGACGGGAGGGGGAAGAACAGGGGGTGGAGGGAGGGTCCTACGAAGGAGAGAAGGATAGGGGAAGCAGGAGAGAGAGAGAGGAAATAGAACATGAGAAACTCATATGATCAACAGTAAATCCCATCCCCTCCTCAAGAGATTGTCCACCCGCCACCCCGACCCCCCCACAAATGGAAAAAATAAAAAAAAGGGAAGAAAAAGGAAAAAAACAAAAAAAAATAATAACCCCAGCAAACAGGAGTCACACAGCAAGGGACAGTCCAGGTAGTCGAGGAACAAAAGGCCTAAGGCACTAAAATGGGGGGGGGGGTTTGTTGGTTAGGAAGGGAGAATGGGAAGGGGGGGGGAAAAAATGGCACATCAGGGAGGGGGAAGGAGACCAGATAAAGATCGCGTACTAGTAGTCCAGCGGCCAACGTCCTCCTCCAAGTCCGTGACCCAAAAAATAAAAATAAAAAAAAGGGGAAAAAAATGAAAAAAAAAATGGACCGACCCAGGAAAAAGGGACAGGGTGACGTGGAAGGTAGACTGGAGAGGGACAGAGTAAATCCCTTCAGAGGGTCAGGGTAGGGCCCTCATGCAGTCCCGGAGGAACAGTCCTGAATCAAGGCACACAGCGGTCCAAAGTAAGCAACAGCATGGGGGCGAGGGAAGGGAGAGGTAAGGCCTGGGATCATCAGGGAGGCATTAGGTGCATGGGGAGAGTGGAGGGTCCGGGGAGACTAGGCTCCCGGGGAGGGGGGAAGAGGAAGCACAGTACCTTGAGCTCCGCAGAGGGGTCCAGGAGACCGGGACCATACAGGGGGGTAGAGGTAAGGAGAGGGAGGGTAAAGGTCATGGCAGGAGGTCCTGTACCAGCATCTCCATCTCCTCACGTAATCCGGGGTCACCTACAGGATCCGGATCAACGTTGGCGCCGTAGCCAGTCATCCGCATCCTGCGGGGAAGTAAAGAAAATCGCCCGGTCACCATCCACGATTCTCAACCGGGCAGGGTATGCCATGGAATATGGTACCCCTCTCTCTCTCAGCCGCGCCTTGATAGAAGTAAACGAGGCCCTCCTGCGTTGAAGATCAGAGGAGAAGTCCGGGAAAATGGACACCTTTGCGTTCTGCACTATGATCTCCGGCAGCCGCCGGGCAGAGCGGAGGATCAAGTCCCGATCATTGCAGTTGAGAAACCTCGCCAATAGAGGACGAGGAGGTGCACCAGGGATCGGAGGCTTAGATGGTACTCGGTGTGCTCTCTCCACGGCGTAAGCAGCTGAGAATGGGGCATCCGGAAAAAGCTCTTTTATCCAGGACTCCACATAGGCCCCCGGGTTCTGACCCTCCGCCCGCTCAGGAAGACCGATCACTCTAATGTTATTCCGGCGCAGCCGGTTCTCGAGGTCGTCATTCTTCTGACGGGCCAAATCCAGCTGCTCCCGGACCTCGCGGAGTGAAGAGGGTAGAGGCTGTACCGTGTCTTCCAGGGTGGAGATGCGCGTCTCAGTCTCCGTCACCCGCTCCCTCAGGGTCTGAAAGTCCTGCCGTAGGAGGCCCACGTCCACCCTGACCTCTTCAAGCTTTCCGGTGAGAGAAGTGCGGCATGTCTGGATCGCCATCAGGAGGGTATCGCTCACCTCTCGAAGGGTAAGGTCAGTAGAATCTGCTCCCTCTTCACGATGTGGAGCCTCTCCTTCCTCCTCAGCCGCTGGTGGAACACGCGCCCCGGCCTGAGCGGCGCCATCTTGCCTGACCGTGCGGGCATAGTCCCGGAGCTTTTCCACGGCCGGTCGATCCTTGTTTCTCGTCGGGTCTTGTTTAGAGGCCATAATGCGGGTCCTCAGCCGAGTCTGTGGGGTCAGGGACTCCAGGATTCACCTCAGGATAAGTTAAATGCAGGTTCTAAGCGGGAGCACTCACAGCGTGCGACCGCTCATCTCAACCGCCAAGCCACGCCCCCTTATTTATTTATTTTATCAACTGATGCCAGAAAGTTAAACAGATTTGTAAATTACTTCTATTAAACAATCTTAATCCTTCCAGTACTTATTAGCTGCTGAATACTACAGAAGACATTATTTTCTTTTTAAAACACAGTGCTCTCTGCTGACATCTCTGTCCATTTTAGGAAATGTCCAGAGCAGCATATGTTTGCTGTAGGGATTTTCTCCTACTCTGGACAGTTCTTAAAATGGACAGAGGTGTCAGCAGAGAGCACTGTGGTCATGATGTCAGCAGAGAGCTCTGTGTTCCAAAAAGAAAAGAATTTCCTCTATAGTGTTCAGCAGCTAATAAGGACTGGAAGGATGAAGATTTTTTTTAATAGAAGTAATTTACAAATCTGTTTAACTTTCTGGCACCAGTTGATTAAAAAAAAAAAATTAAAAAAAATAAGTTTTTTCACCGGAGTGACCCTTTAAAGGAGAGGTTTGTAATGAGGGGAATGAGAGAAGAGAAAGTGAAAGAACCAAGAGGTTTAAAAATGTATCAAGTCTTTTTTTTATTGGTTTGTTTGTGCGGGAAGGGATGTGTCTACATCAGTGTTTCCCAATCAGGGTGCCTCCAGGTGTTCCAAAACTACAACTCCCAGCATGCCCAGACAGCCTTTGGCTGTCTGGGCATGCTGGGAGTTGTAGTTTTGCAACATCTGGAGGCACCCTGGTTGGTCTTACTCTTAAAAGGAACCTGTCACCTGTTATATGCTGCTCAAACCGCGGGCAGCATTAATCAGGTGCAGGGAGCGGGGTCACTGTGGAACAATGGCGTTTCATAGAAATCACAGTTTAGTGGACAAAGCTCGTGGCCTGAGTGTTGTGCTATATAAATCTGCTTCCTGTCAGTGAACGCACTTACAGCTGATTTGCTGGTGAAGGTCTCGGTGATCAGTTCGGTCTCCTCACCCTCCTCATTCCTTAGTCGGCAGCTGCGGATGAGGCTATCTTTAAGCAGATCCTGAATGACTTCTGGGTGGGCGCTCTCTACAAAGTATCTGCGAAGGTCGAGGGAAGACATTAAGGGAAAAGAGATTCACCACAGATATCAGTGGGATCGGGAATGGTCTGACCGCTGGGACCTGCACAAATCTTTGGAATAAACCGGGTCTAATAGTAGCTACAAATTCACGTTCACTCTGCTATAACTGGATGAGGAGAAGTTCAGCACAAACATACAGCGCGGCTCTCTGGATCATAGGGGCCGGTGTAATGAAGAAAACTGTGTCCCTGTAGCAGAATGTGACCCTTTACACAGGGACACCCCTCTCTGCTTTAGAGGCGGCTCCATCTCACTCCCTAATCCTAACCCTTATCCCTAACCTCTACCGCCAATCCCAACCTCTACACCCAAATCCCAACCTCTACACCCAAATCCCAACCTCTACCCCCCAAATCCCAACCTCTACCCCTATCCCTAATCCTAACTGTCACCCATAACCCTTATTCCCAATCCTAGAGATCAGCGCTGAGAGCACTGATTTTAGGAGCTCAGGTCACATTCGGCTATGGGTCACAGTTTTTTTCACTTCACCAGCACCAGATGCTACAAGTCACTTCACAAACACCTCATGTAACTACACAAAACTATAGAGTCAGCGCGGCATTACATCATCTTTAGACAAGGGCTTAATGGTTACAATTGTGAGGTTTCACTACAAGACGCAGCAGAGGATAGGAGCAGCCTACATCGCCGCCGATCCGACCCCTACAGCGCCGCCGCCGATCCGACCCCTACAGCGCCGCCGCCGATCCGACCCCTACAGCGCCGCCGCCGATCCGACCCCTACAGCGCCGCCGCCGATCCGACCCCTACAGCGCCGCCGCCGATCCGACCCCTACAGCGCCGCCGCCGATCCGACCCCTACAGCGCCGCCGCCGATCCGACCCCTACAGCGCCGCCGCCGATCCGACCCCTACAGCGCCGCCGCCGATCCGACCCCTACAGCGCCGCCGCCGATCCGACCCCTACATTTTACACCATTGAAATATCACACGATGCAGCAGAATCCCATTGAGGCTGCGGCACCAGAATCTCTGCTCAGAAATGGTACCAGCTCAGCATTATATCCTACAGATCTCATCTTACCTGTTATGCTTCAGGACCAGCTTCACCTTCCCATAGCTGACGGTACAGAGCTGCGGGGGAGAAACAGAACAATCACCAACCCTACAGCAGTGAAAGGGTCAATGTCATTTCTACTATGTTGTAAAGATCAGCGCGAGCAAAGTGACCGTCAGTTAATGTCCTACGTCGCGTTGGGCTTGTAGGTAATAAATGTCCTACAACCCCCCTTGATAAATTCCCCTTCATTAACTTTAACCCCTTAACGACCACGGATGTAAATATACTTCGCGCACAAGGTTGCACAGTGCTCTCTGCATGTTAGGAACTGTCCAGAGTAGGAGCAAATCCCCATAGCAAACCTCTCCTGCTCTGGACAGTTCCTGACATGGACAGAGGTGTCAGCAGAGAGCACTGTGGTCAGAGAAAGGAAATTTAAGAAGGAAAGAACTTCTCGTTGAGCATACAGTAGCTGATCAGTACTGGAAGGATTAAGATTTTTTTAATAGAAGTAATTAACAAATCTGTTTAACTTTCTGACACCAGTTGTTTAAAAAAAATGTTTTCCAGTGGAGTACCCCTTTAAAGGTGGTTGTGCAAACAGCATAGCCCTGCAAGCTATACCTCCAGGGGTTAAGTAAACAATATAGCTTGCGTAGCAAAGACATTTGCGCTAGTCCCATTAAAGTCAACTGGAGTTAAGCAAATTGCCTAACTTCCCCACTTTGGCTGCCCCCCCGGACCACTCACCTTGATGAACTGCACAATGCCCTCGGGGACGCCCGTTTTGCTCAGTTTCTGTAAATAATCCACAATATCGGAGGTCTGTAGCCCCACGCTGACTGCGGCGTACAGGGAGTAGGCTGTCAGCTTATACTCGTGAACGTGCACCGGGCGACAGACTGGCTCCGAGATGGCGACAAGAAAATCTTGGGCGTATTTATAGACCGGAGAAAAGGCTTCCAAGAAGATGTGTCCATCCGGGGCCTAGAGGAAAAAAAGAAAGAAACATAAACACATAAATGTACAATCACAGTCCGACACCCCCGCTCCTCCTCCCCCCCCCCCACGGTCCAACGCCCCCGCTCCTCCTCCCCCCCCCCACGGTCCAACGCCCCCCCTACTCCTCCCCACCCGTCTCTCCCTGTGCTCCTCCTCACCCCCCACGCTCCTCCTCCCCTCCTAACCCCCCACCATGCGCGCTCCTCCTCCCCCCCCCACGGTCCAACGCCCCCGCTCCTCCTCCCCCCCCCACGGTCCAACGCCCCCCCTACTCCTCCCCACCCGTCTCTCCCTGTGCTCCTCCTCACCCCCCACGCTCCTCCTCCCCTCCTAACCCCCCACCATGCGTGCTCCTCCCCCCACCCCCCCACGGTCCGACTCCCCCGCTCCTCCTCCCCTCCTCACCCCCCCACGGTCCGAAGCCCCCATGCACTGCCCTCCTCAACCACGGTCCGACGCTTACCACCCAGAGCGGACGGGACGCGTGGTCACCCTTCAGGGGCATCTGGGACCTGTAGTCCTTGGCGTTGTACTCATCACGCTTGGTGCCGTCCTCGTCCACCTGCTTCCCGGCTGCGGAGGGCACGGCCTCCTGGTCATTGGTCGGCCCGTCATCCTCATCATCCTCCTCTTCATCGTAGTGACGCTTCTTGGATTTCTTCTTGTCTGTAACGAGGATCACGGAGGGTAGACACTAGTGATTTCCAACCAGGGTGCCTCCAGCTGTTGCAAAACTACAACTCATAGCATGCCCGTACAGCCAACGGCTGTCCGGGCATGCTGGGAGTTGAAGTTTTGCAACAGCTGAAGGCACATAGATTGGGAAACGCT
This sequence comes from Hyla sarda, assembly GCF_029499605.1. Lineage (NCBI taxonomy): Eukaryota > Metazoa > Chordata > Amphibia > Anura > Hylidae > Hyla > Hyla sarda. Next base: position 3,542,044 of record NC_079196.1, on the reverse strand, counting down.
GACATCAAGCCTCAGTATTAAATCAACGGCTATCCGGGCATGCTGGGAGTTGTAGTCTTACAACAGCTGGAGGCACACCAGTTGGGTAACACTTATCTAGTGTCTGAAGCTACAACATGACTACATACACGACTTACACTAGGCCCGGGGAAATCTACGTAACCATGGAGACGAAAGACACATCCTTACACACCATGACGGGAGTACTACAACTCTCAGCATCCCTTATGTGACAATGCAGCAGGACTATAATCCTCAGCGGCCACAACACACCGGAGCACCGGTCGCCGTTTCTCACCTCGGTCCCATTTGTCCTTCTTGCCCATGACGCCGCGATAAGGACTCACCGGCCGCTGACAGGAAGAGTTATCCGACAGGAGAACGAAACCCCGCCCACTACTGAGAAGTAACCAATCACTTCACACACCGGAAGTCTAAAGCCGGAAGTTAACTCGAACTTCCGGAAAACTAAGCGAGGGGCGTGGCTTGTTTACCTCTTCGCCTGTGTAGATTGTTGTTACTTCAGAACGCATGCGCAGTAAATCAGTGACAGAAGAAAGAAATGTGATTGTATACAAATTAGAGTCTGATGTATGACGTCAAGACTTAACCCCTTGAGTGTACAGGCATTTTTTATTATGGGTTTTAGTTCCTTCCTCCACTCTTTTTTTTTTTCCTTTTGAAAGAAATTAGCGACGATGTGCTGGGAGACACAGAGAGCTCACCTCCTCCTCCTCTAGTGTCCGGGCAGAGCTCACCTCCTCCTCCTCTAGTGTCCGGGCAGAGCTCACCTCCTCCTCCTTCTCTAGTGTCCGGGCAGAGCTCACCACCTCCTCCTCCTCTAGTGTCTGGGCAGAGCTCACCTCCTCCTCCTCCTCCTCTAGTGTCCGGGCAGAGCTCACCTCCTCCTCCTCTAGTGTCCGGGCAGAGCTCTCTCTCCTCCTCCTCCTCTAGTGTCCGGGCAGAGCTCTCTCTCCTCCTCCTCCTCTAGTGTCCGGGCAGAGCTCACCTCCTCCTCCTCTAGTGTCCGGGCAGAGCTCACCTCCTCCTCCTCTAGTGTCCGGGCAGAGCTCACCTCCTCCTCCTCTAGTGTCCGGGCAGAGCTCACCTCCTCCTCCTCTAGTGTCCGGGCAGAGCTCACCTCCTCCTCCTCTAGTGTCCGGGCAGAACTCACCTCCTCCTCCTCTAGTGTCCGGGCAGAGCTCTCTCTCCTCCTCCTCTAGTGTCCGGGCAGAGCTCTCTCTCCTCCTCCTCCTCCTCTAGTGTCCGGGCAGAGCTCACTTCCGCCTCCTCCTCCTCTAGTGTCCAGGCAGAGCTCACCTCCTCCTCCTCTAGTGTCCGGGCAGAGCTCACCACCTCCTCCTCTAGTGTCCGGGCAGAGCTCTCTCTCCTCCTCCTCTAGTGTCCGGGCAGAGCTCACCACCTCCTCCTCCTCTAGTGTCCGGGCAGAGCTCACCTCCTCCTCCTCTAGTGTCCGGGCAGAGCTCTCTCTCCTCCTCCTCCTCTAGTGTCCGGGCAGAGCTCTCTCTCCTCCTCCTCCTCTAGTGTCCGGGCAGAGCTCACCTCCTCCTCCTCTAGTGTCCGGGCAGAGCTCACCTCCTCCTCCTCTAGTGTCCGGGCAGAGCTCACCTCCTCCTCCTCTAGTGTCCGGGCAGAGCTCTCTCTCCTCCTCCTCCTCCTCTAGTGTCCGGGCAGAGCTCACTTCCGCCTCCTCCTCCTCTAGTGTCCAGGCAGAGCTCACCTCCTCCTCCTCTAGTGTCCGGGCAGAGCTCACCACCTCCTCCTCTAGTGTCCGGGCAGAGCTCACCTCCTCCTCCTCTAGTGTCCGGGCAGAGCTCACCACCTCCTCCTCCTCCTCCTCTAGTGTCCGGGCAGAGCTCACCTCCTCCTCCTCTAGTGTCCGGGCAGAGCTCTCTCTCCTCCTCCTCCTCTAGTGTCTGGGCAGAGCTCTCTCTCCTCCTCCTCCTCTAGTGTCCGGGCAGAGCTCACCTCCTCCTCCTCTAGTGTCCGGGCAGAGCTCACCTCCTCCTCCTCTAGTGTCCGGGCAGAGCTCACCACCTCCTCCTCCTCTAGTGTCCGGGCAGAGCTCACCTCCTCCTCCTCCTCTAGTGTCCGGGCAGAGCTCACCACCTCCTCCTCTAGTGTCCGGGCAGAGCTCACCTCCTCCTCCTCTAGTGTCCGGGCAGAGCTCACCACCTCCTCCTCCTCCTCCTCTAGTGTCCGGGCAGAGCTCACCTCCTCCTCCTCTAGTGTCCGGGCAGAGCTCTCTCTCCTCCTCCTCCTCTAGTGTCTGGGCAGAGCTCTCTCTCCTGCTCCTCCTCCTCCTCTAGTGTCCGGGCAGAGCTCACCTCCTCCTCCTCTAGTGAGCCCTCCCTTTTACAATTGTGGACATATGCAGTCTGATGTGAGAGGGGATGTGGTACACATAAATACATTTACAATCTGGCGCCAAAAACATTCCGGCACAGGTCAAAGGTTAAACATAAGAAAAAAGTAATACTGCATATTCATTTTGAATAAAAATGGTGATATTTAAAAAGCAATAAAGAAAATGTTGTGTTTAATTTAGTAAAATATTGGAATTCCCTCTATTCATTGTAAATCCACTTATAAAAGTCTAACAGTTATGTACTAGTCATGGTAGCCACGGACTCAGAACGAGGCTTGGGCTAGCTAGTGCTGATAGTGAGGCATGGCGTGATACACTGTGCAGTTGGTATCCAGTTTTCACATTAAACCGGTGTTTGTTCAATCTGCCATTTAGACACTGGATTGTCCGGCCTATATATTGGCTTTTGCAAGTGCATTGCAGTAAATAGACAACAAAGGATGATTTACACGTTAGTAGGGTCTTAATTTGGACGGTTTCGCCTGTGATGTTCGAAGTAAAGGATTTCTTGCGATGCGTAATGCTTGTGCAACATTTGCATGCTGACGTTCCACATTTGTAAGAACCCTCTAGTCCTTCTTTCAGAAAGGTGGTTTTTGTAGGTTCCTTTAGTTTGCTTGGTGCCAGTATGTTTTTTAGTGACTTGTTCTTTCTGAAGGTCACCTGTGGTTTTGGAGGAATAATGTCTTTCAGGAAAGGGTCCAGTAATAGAGTAGCCCAGTGTTTTTCCAAAATCTTCTTTATATTTTTGTAATCTGTTGAGTATGTAGTAAGAAAGTTGTAGCGTAGGATTTCTCCATACTTTCTGCGGTGGTAGGGTTTTTACATTTTGGTTGAAGACAAGTGTTCTGATCTGTCTTCATAGCTTTTTGTTTGCTATACTGGATCAGGGATTTGGGGTATCCCTTTGCTTTAAATCTCTTGTCCAGGATTTCACTTTGTGTGAAGAAGTCTTTATCTGATGTTCAGTTGCGCCGAATTCTCTTCAATTGGCCATAGGAAATGTTTTGGATCCATTTCTGATAGTGGCAGCTGGAATAATCCAAATAACTATTCCCATCTACTGCTTTGAAAAAGGTTTTGGTGGTGATCTTTTTTTCCTTATGCGACACCATGAGGTCTAGAAATTCTGCGTTATTGTCATACTGGTGGTGGATGAACTGAATGTTCCACGTGTTATTGTTTAATGATGAGATGAAATCCTTGGGATTTCTGATGGTGTTATCCCAGACGATAAAAATATCATCTATATACCTCTGGTATGAGATACAGTTACAGGGGGTCTTGATACAGGATTTGTTCTTCAAACGCTCCCATGAAAAGATGCGCAAAACTTGGTGCGAAACGAGTCCCCATCGCAGTCCCACAGTGCTGTCGGTATATTTTTCCATTAAATTTGAAAAAGTTATGTTCAAGGAAAAATTGAATCGCTTTTAGGAGAAACTCCCGCTGAGGTATAGGCATGGTGGCATCTTGTTTAAGAAAGTAAGAGACTGCAGTAAGGTCTGTAGCCCCACGCTGACTGCGGCGTACAGGGAGTAGGCTGTCAGCTTATACTCGTGAACGTGCACCGGGCGACAGACTGGCTCCGAGATGGCGACAAGAAAATCTTGGGCGTATTTATAGACCGGAGAAAAGGCTTCCAAGAAGATGTGTCCATCCGGGGCCTAGAGGAAAAAAAGAAACAAACACATAAATGTACAATCACAGTCCGACGCCCCCGCTCCTCCTCCTCCCCCCCCCCACGGTCCAACGCCCCCCCTACTCCTCCCCACCCGTCTCTCCCTGTGCTCCTCCTCACCCCCCACGCTCCTCCTCCCCTCCTAACCCCCCACCATGCGCGCTCCTCCCCCCACCCCCCCACGGTCCGACTCCCCCGCTCCTCCTCCCCTCCTCACCCCCCCACGGTCCGAAGCCCCCATGCACTGCCCTCCTCAACCACGGTCCGACGCTTACCACCCAGAGCGGACGGGACGCGTGGTCACCCTTCAGGGGCATCTGGGACCTGTAGTCCTTGGCGTTGTACTCATCACGCTTGGTGCCGTCCTCGTCCACCTGCTTCCCGGCTGCGGAGGGCACGGCCTCCTGGTCATTGGTCGGCCCGTCATCCTCATCATCCTCCTCTTCATCGTAGTGACGCTTCTTGGATTTCTTCTTGTCTGTAACGAGGATCACGGAGGGTAGACACTAGTGATTTCCAACCAGGGTGCCTCCAGCTGTTGCAAAACTACAACTCATAGCATGCCCGTACAGCCAACGGCTGTCCGGGCATGCTGGGAGTTGAAGTTTTGCAACAGCTGAAGGCACATAGATTGGGAAACGCTGACATCAAGCCTCAGTATTAAATCAACGGCTATCCGGGCATGCTGGGAGTTGTAGTCTTACAACAGCTGGAGACACACCAGTTGGGTAACACTTATCTAGTGTCTGAAGCTACAATATGACTACATACACGACTTACACTAGGCCCGGGGAAATCTACGTAACCATGGAGACGAAAGACACATCCTTACACACCATGACGGGAGTACTACAACTCTCAGCATCCCTTATGTGACAATGCAGCAGGACTATAATCCTCAGCGGCCACAACACACCGGAGCACCGGTCGCCGTTTCTCACCTCGGTCCCATTTGTCCTTCTTGCCCATGACGCCGCGATAAGGACTCACCGGCCGCTGACAGGAAGAGTTATCCGACAGGAGAACGAAACCCCGCCCACTACTGAGAAGTAACCAATCACTTCACACACCGGAAGTCTAAAGCCGGAAGTTAACTCGAACTTCCGGAAAACTAAGCGAGGGGCGTGGTTTGTTTACCTCTTCGCCTGTGTAGATTGTTGTTACTTCAGAACGCATGCGCAGTAAATCAGTGACAGAAGAGAGAAATGTGATTGTATACAAATTAGAGTCTGATGTATGACGTCAAGACTTAACCCCTTGAGTGTACAGGCATTTTTTATTATGGGTTTTAGTTCCTTCCTCCACTCTTTTTTTTTTTTCCTTTTGAAAGAAATTAGCGACGATGTGCTGGGAGACACAGAGAGCTCACCTCCTCCTCCTCTAGTGTCCGGGCAGAGCTCACCTCCTCCTCCTCTAGTGTCCGGGCAGAGCTCTCTCTCCTCCTCCTCCTCTAGTGTCCGGGCAGAGCTCTCTCTCCTCCTCCTCCTCCTCCTCTAGTGTCCGGGCAGAGCTCACCTCCTCCTCCTCTAGTGTCCGGGCAGAGCTCACCTCCTCCTCCTCTAGTGTCCGGGCAGAGCTCACCTCCTCCTCCTCTAGTGTCCGGGCAGAGCTCACCTCCTCCTCCTCTAGTGTCCGGGCAGAGCTCACCTCCTCCTCCTCTAGTGTCCGGGCAGAACTCACCTCCTCCTCCTCCTCTAGTGTCCGGGCAGAGCTCTCTCTCCTCCTCCTCTAGTGTCCGGGCAGAGCTCTCTCTCCTCCTCCTCCTCCTCTAGTGTCCGGGCAGAGCTCACTTCCGCCTCCTCCTCCTCTAGTGTCCAGGCAGAGCTCACCTCCTCCTCCTCTAGTGTCCGGGCAGAGCTCACCACCTCCTCCTCTAGTGTCCGGGCAGAGCTCACCTCCTCCTCCTCTAGTGTCCGGGCAGAGCTCACCACCTCCTCCTCCTCCTCTAGTGTCCGGGCAGAGCTCACCTCCTCCTCCTCTAGTGTCCGGGCAGAGCTCTCTCTCCTCCTCCTCCTCTAGTGTCCGGGCAGAGCTCTCTCTCCTCCTCCTCCTCTAGTGTCCGGGCAGAGCTCACCTCCTCCTCCTCTAGTGTCCGGGCAGAGCTCACCTCCTCCTCCTCTAGTGTCCGGGCAGAGCTCACCTCCTCCTCCTCTAGTGTCCGGGCAGAGCTCTCTCTCCTCCTCCTCTAGTGTCCGGGCAGAGCTCACCTCCTCCTCCTCTAGTGTCCGGGCAGAACTCACCTCCTCCTCCTCTAGTGTCCGGGCAGAGCTCTCTCTCCTCCTCCTCTAGTGTCCGGGCAGAGCTCTCTCTCCTCCTCCTCTAGTGTCCGGGCAGAGCTCACTTCCGCCTCCTCCTCCTCTAGTGTCCAGGCAGAGCTCACCTCCTCCTCCTCTAGTGTCCGGGCAGAGCTCACCACCTCCTCCTCTAGTGTCCGGGCAGAGCTCACCTCCTCCTCCTCTAGTGTCCGGGCAGAGCTCACCACCTCCTCCTCCTCCTCCTCTAGTGTCCGGGCAGAGCTCACCTCCTCCTCCTCTAGTGTCCGGGCAGAGCTCTCTCTCCTCCTCCTCCTCCTCTAGTGTCCGGGCAGAGCTCTCTCTCCTCCTCCTCCTCTAGTGTCCGGGCAGAGCTCACCTCCTCCTCCTCTAGTGTCCGGGCAGAGCTCACCTCCTCCTCCTCTAGTGTCCGGGCAGAGCTCTCTCTCCTCCTCCTCCTCCTCTAGTGTCCGGGCAGAGCTCACTTCCGCCTCCTCCTCCTCTAGTGTCCAGGCAGAGCTCACCTCCTCCTCCTCTAGTGTCCGGGCAGAGCTCACCACCTCCTCCTCTAGTGTCCGGGCAGAGCTCACCTCCTCCTCCTCTAGTGTCCGGGCAGAGCTCACCACCTCCTCCTCCTCCTCCTCTAGTGTCCGGGCAGAGCTCACCTCCTCCTCCTCTAGTGTCCGGGCCGAGCTCTCTCTCCTCCTCCTCCTCTAGTGTCCGGGCAGAGCTCTCTCTCCTCCTCCTCCTCCTCCTCTAGTGTGCGGGCAGAGCTCACCTCCTCCTCCTCTAGTGAGCCCTCCCTTTTACAATTGTGGACATATGCAGTCTGATGTGAGAGGGGATGTGGTACACATAAATACATTTACAATCTGGCGCCAAAAACATTCCGGCACAGGTCAAAGGTTAAACATAAGAAAAAAGTAATACTGCATATTCATTTTGAATAAAAATGGTGATATTTAAAAAGCAATAAAGAAAATGTTGTGTTTAATTTTGTAAAATATTGGAATTCTGTCTATTCATTGTAAATCCACTTATAAAAGTCTAACAGTTATGTACTAGTCATGGTAGCCACGGACTCAGAACGAGGCTTGGGCTAGCTAGTGCCGATAGTGAGGCATGGCCTGATACGCTGTGCAGTTGGTATCCAGTTTTCACATTAAACCGGTGTTTGTTCAATCTGCCATTTAGACACTGGATTGTCCGGCCTATATATTGGCTTTTGCAAGTGCATTGCAGTAAATAGACAACAAAGGATGATTTACACCTTAGTAGGGTCTTAATTTGGACGGTTTCGCCTGTGATGTTCGAAGTAAAGGATTTCTTGCGATGCGTAATGCTTGTGCAGCATTTGCATGCTGACGTTCCACATTTGTAAGAACCCTCTAGTCCTTCTTTCAGAAAGGTGGTTTTTGTAGGTTCCTTTAGTTTGCTTGGTGCCAGTATGTTTTTTAGTGACTTGTTCTTTCTGAAGGTCACCTGTGGTTTTGGAGGAATAATGTCTTTCAGGAAAGGGTCCAGTAATAGAGTAGCCCAGTGTTTTTCCAAAATCTTCTTTATATTTTTGTAATCTGTTGAGTATGTAGTAAGAAAGTTGTAGCGTAGGATTTCTCCATGCTTTCTGCGGTGGTAGGGTTTTTAGATTTTGGTTGAAGACAAGTGTTCTGATCTGTCTTCATAGCTTTTTGTTTGCTATTCTGGATCAGGGATTTGGGGTATCCCTTTGCTTTAAATCTCTTGTCCAGGATTTCACTCTGTGTGAAGAAGTCTTTATCTGATGTGCAGTTGCGCCGAATTCTCTTCAATTGGCCATAGGAAATGTTTTGGATCCATTTCTGATAGTGGCAGCTGGAATAATCCAAATAACTATTCCCATCTACTGCTTTGAAAAAGGTTTTGGTGGTGATCTTTTTTTCCTTATGCGACACCATGACGTCTAGAAATTCTGCGTTATTGTCATACTGGTGGTGGGTGAACTGAATGTTCCACGTGTTATTGTTTAATGATGAGATGAAATCCTTGGGATTTCTGATGGTGTTATCCCAAATGATAAAAATATCGTCTATATACCTCTGGTATGAGATACAGTTACAGGGGGTCTTGATACAGGATTTGTTCTTCAAACGCTCCCATGAAAAGATGCGCAAAACTTGGTGCGAAACGAGTCCCCATCGCAGTCCCACAGTGCTGTCGGTATATTTTTCCATTAAATTTGAAAAAGTTATGTTCAAGGAAAAATTGAATCGCTTTTAGGAGAAACTCCCGCTGAGGTATAGGCATGGTGGCATCTTGTTTAAGAAAGTAAGAGACTGCAGTTAAACCGAGATCATGTTTGATGATAGTATAAAGCGATGTGATATCCATGGTTAGAAACGTATAGTTTTCTTTCCAGGTAAGTTTGCTTATAGTGGATATGAAGTCGCTGGTGTCACGGGTATAAGACGGTAGTGTGGTGACATATTTTTGTAAATGGTAATCGATATATTGGGAGAGGTTGGAGGTGAGTGAATTTATTCCAGAGATAATTGGTCGCCCAGGGGGTTGTGTGGGATGTTTATGGATCTTTGGTAGGTGATAAAATAATGGGGTATCGGGGCCGGAAATCTTGATGAAGTTATGTTCTTGTTTATTGAGGACTCCTTCTTCCAGACCTCTGGATAACAACTCAGTCAGTTCTTTCTCATATGATATAGCTGGATTTTGCTGTAAAACTTCGTAAAATGATTTGTCGGATAATAGGCGGTTTGATTCCATGATATAGTTTTCACGGTCTAGAATCACAATACCTCCACCTCCTCCTCTAGTGTCCGGGCAGAGCTCACCTCCACCTCCTCCTCTAGTGTCCGGGCAGAGCTCACCTCCACCTCCTCCTCTAGTGTCCGGGCAGAGCTCACCTCCACTTCCTCCTCTAGTGTCCGGGCAGAGCTCACCTCCACCTCCTCCTCTAGTGTCCGGGCAGAGCTCACCTCCACCTCCTGCTCTAGTGTCCGGGCAGAGCTCACCTCCACCTCCTGCTCTAGTGTCCGGGCAGAGCTCACCTCCACCTCCTGCTCTAGTGTCCGGGCAGAGCTCACCTCCACCTCCTCCTCTAGTGTCCGGGCAGAGCTCACCTCCACTTCCTCCTCTAGTGTCCGGGCAGAGCGTCAGTCAAGTCAGTCAGTCACACTCTCTCTCTCTTTTTTTTTTTTTTTTTTTATATATATAAACCTGCCTTGTGTTAGATTAACCCTTCTGAGTGGTGACAAGGTGATGTTAGTGTTGTCATTGCTGTTGAGCCCCTCCTTTGGATAGGGGATAAGGTGTATTTGGGCCGGAGTTCCCCGTTTAACAGTTCAGATGCCGCTGTCCACCCTGACGGGAGCATTTAAACAGTATAGCTGTTCCTCGTTGGTGAAACCCACAAGATGTTGTGATCATAAATCAACCCCGTATTTCTTTTGCGCTGTGTTACTTTGCAGGTAACAACACAACCCCGTTCACGTTTTTAATCGCATGACCTTCAACCTGCAGAGATTCACACAGTGTAGGACATCCTTGTGTGTGAATATTGGACAGAAAAAAAGACAATTGATCCATCACTGAAAAAGTTAACTGATGATTTTAGGGAATAAAGCCACTTTAACACCATACTGGGTCAAGTCATGGTTCAAACTTGATGCTTTTCGAGCAAATGGGCTTGAAATGCATCAAGATTTGAACCATGACTTGACAAAGGGTGCTGTCTACTTAGGATTTTATCTAATAAAGCTGCATCAACGTTACAGCGCTGGATCAATTGTCTTCTTCAATTTCTTTATCTTTTCCTACTATTTTTATATGTTAATATTGAACCCAAAGCTTATATCCACACAGAAAATAGCCACATTTTGGCATATTATATATTTGTTATATATTTATTATAGCCTCAAGCCACGGCCCCACTAGCTGTTATAGTTCTCCAGGATGTAAAAATTTTGCCGGCAGCAATAAAAAAAAAAAAATCGGGATCATACCCGACATCACTGGAAGTGTATGGTGTCCACATTAGGACATCATCAGGCCTCAGATACATCTCAGTCACGCCTCAGCCAAACCTCCGTCACACCTCAGACGTCAGCCGGACAGCTGTTGAAAGTTTTTTAGCCTCCCTACGCTAACTGCGTAGCGGAGGAAAGCAGAGCATGCGCTGTGAGCGGTACGGACAACTGCTCATGTGCAGGGCTAGGGCTATGCTCCTAAAGCTGCCTACTTTAGCCCTATGCTGTCAGCGGAGTGCTGCACATGTGCTCTCAGTTTTCTATGAATCGAGAAAAACTTTACATCAACGGCTGTTCGGCTGACGTCTGAGGCGTGACGGAGGTTTGTCCGAGAGCTGAGGGGAGGTTTGTCCGAGAGCTGAGGGGAGGTTTGTCCGAGAGCTGAGGGGAGGTTTGTCTGAGAGCTGGGGGGGGGGTTGGGGGGGGGGGGGTTGTCTGAGAGCTGAGGGGGGTTTGTGTGACGCCTGATGATGCCCTAATATGGACACCGTAGCAGCGGCAGTGACATTTTCGGCCCCGGCCCCAGGAAGAATACCTGTGTCGGGGCCGAAAACGTCACACTGCTGCTCAGCCTATTGCTGGCCAAGGCGGGACTTCAATGCAGATGGTGATTGGCTGAGTGCAGTATGACTCCCCTAACACTGCCAACCATGAATAGAATTGCAGCGGCGGCCGGAGTGAGGTACCAGAAAATCGGTGGCAGGTATGTCTCTTTTTTATTTATTTTTTTAACTACTGACAGTCTGAGACAGGAGTTTTACATCATGGAGTACTTCTTCAAGTCAAATCATTTGACCAACTGACACAGGGGTGGCGTAGGTAAACAACACACTTGGTCAAGTCATGGTTCAAACTTAATGCGTTTCAAGCACATGCGCTCGAAACACGTCAAGTATAAACCATGACTTGACCAAGTGTGCCGCTCACGTACAATTTTACATAATAAAGCTGCATCAACGTTACAGCGCTGGATCAATCAATTCGTCGCAAACTTCTCGGCTCGGCGGTTGCTGACTTTTCCTGCATAAATTAGTTCAGCTTTCCGGTGCTCCCGTGGGCTGGAAAAGGTGGACACAGTCCTAGGAGACTCTTTCCTAGGACTGTATCCACCTTTTCCAGCCCACCGGAGCACCGGAAAGCTGAAAATTTATGCAGGAAAAGTCATCAACCGCCGAGCTGAGAAGTTCGTGACGAATCAAATTTACTGTAAGTTCGCTCATCTCTAGTCAGGACATGCGGCCATAATAAAGACTTAAGACGGTCCAGGATTTCTGGAATCTTTAGCCATAAAATGGTTCACATCCTTTACTGTAGAATATCCAGCACTCCAGTCCCAGATTCCCCATCATCTCCCTTCTTGCAGCCATCACCGGACACATATAAAGGGGATAAAACAAAATTTATTTTAATGCTAATAAAACACAATTGGACAGGAGGCGCCTGCAGGTCAGATTTCTAATTCTCAAGAGATCAATTCAGACAGTGCAACCATTCAATAAGGAGCGGGAGAAAACAAAAAAAAGTCATTAAAAAAAAAAATATTCATCCTAAAATAGTGTTGGATCCAGCCTCAGACACATTATAGAATATGTATTCAAGTCGATTATGTCTCTTTACTATGACAGGTCACTTAGAAGGTGTTGCTGGCGCAGCGGCGGTCGGAGAATCCTTCCCGGGAGGAGAGCGGCGACTCTTCAATCCACCTGCTGCAAAACTACAATACCCATCAGCCCCCTGGTTTTGTAACATCTGTAGAAATGTTGCAACATTGTAGTCTTGCAACAGGTTTGCTACAAAATTTCTACCGCTCCCAGCATGCACTAGCAAACTTGCTGCATGAATGCAACTTCTGCAGTTGTTGCAAAAAATTAAAACTGTAACATTGTAGTTTTGCTAGGGCATGCTGGGAAGTGGTAGTTTTGTTAGTTACTGTTACACCATTTAAAGGGGTACTCCACCCCTAGACATCTTATCCCCTATCCCAGTGGTCTCCAACCTGTGGACCTCCTGATGTTGCAAAACTACAACTCCCAGCATGCCCGGACAGCCGTTGGCTGTCCGGGCATGCTGGGAGTTGTAGTTTTGCAACATCTGGAGGTCCGCAGGTTGGAGACCACTGCCCTAGCCAAAGGATAGGGGATAAGATGTCTGATGGCAGGGGTCCCGCCACTGGGATCTCTATGCAGCACCCGGCAATCGTTTAGAATGTTGGGTGCAGGCAGCTGGGAAAGCGACGTCACGGCCACGTCCCTTGTGACATCACAGCCACGCCCCCTCAATGTAAGTCTATGGGAGGGGGCGTGGTGTGATGTTAAAGAGGGCGTCACAACCCCCCGACGCCCTCTCCAAGCGTTCGGAACACCTATTAATATATAACTTTTATTTGCTCCATTAAAAGAAAGAAAAACTGTTAATGGTGATTGAAAACACAATTGTGATGTGAACTTCGTGCTAGTAGTGTAAAAAACACACAGGTCTAGTATAGCTCCTATTGTAACTAATGCATGTCACCACTGCTTGTTAGATGGAATGGGCACTGATTTTGAGAGGACATTTAAAGGCAGATAGTTTAGTTTACTTTTAAACAGCAGCTTAAATAGTTAGCTTTCAAATCTAGTTAGTTTGCCAATTCCTTGACGTTTCGCTGGGACCCCAGCTTCATCAGAAGGACTGGTGACATTAGCCAACAAAATTGTTTTTTTTAAATAAATCACTCAGTACCTAGTCCTGACCATGTACATCAAATTTTTATGTGTCTAGCACCTTTATTTATTTATTTTATTACCCTTTTACTTTAGCTCACTAGTCTGAATTCCTCTCAAAGGGAGGGGGCGTGGCCTCACTGTGCAGGTCTCCTCCCCCTCCCTCAGTATGCTGTCTGCTCACATCTCCCCTAGCATTAGCAAAACTACAACTCCCAGCTTGTCCTCACTGACAGTAGCGGGACACAAGCTGACAGTGGGAGGATTTTTCCTGCGCTCACAGCTGTCAATCAAGAAAGTGTGTCCATGACATAGGTGATGACGCATGGACACAGCAGGACTGGTATGTGTCCAAGCAGGCGGGGGGGGGGGGGGGGGGGGGGTCAGTTGTTTGCCTGGCTTTTTCAGTATGAAATACTTAAAATTTCCTGACGAAAGCAATTGCAAAACATATTGGTTCTGTATGCTTTACAACATATCAAAAGTTTTCGTATCTGACAGTGCCGATTCAAAAGTAGTTAGATAGCCAGTTCCTTGACATTTTGCTGGGACCCCAGATTCATCAGAAGGACTGGTGACTAATGTCACCAGTCCTTGCGATGAAGCTAGGGTCCCAGCGAAACGTCAAGGAACTGGCTAATCAACTACTTTTAAACAGCAGCTTAAATAGTTGGCTTTCAAATCCAAAAACTAAACTATCTGCCTTTGAATGGCCTCTCAAAATCAGAGCCCATTCAAACAAGCAGTGGTGACATGCATTAGTTACAATAGGAGCTATACTAGAGCTGTGTTTTTTTACACTACTAGCAGTTCACATCAAAATTGCGTTGTGTGCGTTCACACTGCGGAATCTCCGCTCGCTGAATTCCACGAGCAGAGATTCCGTCTGGCGGCCACCTCCGAGGGTACTTCAGCACTAGGGCCGCTGAAGATACTTTTGCATAGAACAATTTCGCAGTGTGAACGGGTCTCGCGGAGACCCAGTCACACTAATGTTAAGTTCACACTGCGGAATTCTGTAGTGTGAACACATCATTACGGAGTTTTTCATTTTCTTTCTTTTAATGGAGCAAATAAAAAAAGTTAAATTTTAATAGGAGGTAACTTCGTTTAGGGTATCCCTTTGTGGGCTTTCCCAACCAGTGTGTCTCCAGCTGTTGCAAAACTACAACTCCCAGCATGCCCGGACAGCCAAAGGCTGTCCGGGCATGCTGGGAGTTGTAGTTTTGCAACAGAACCTGCCAGGGAAGGAAGGAAGTTCCCCTCCCAGAACAGTCTCCCTAATGTGGAGAAGATATAAAAACGCATCCCGCCGCCCCTGCGCCAGCAGACGTACAATAAGCTTCAGTACATAATAAGAAGGTACAGTATAAAGAACACCCAGAAGCGATTAAAGTAGCTCAGTATATTAAAATCTCCATGTATGACAAGCACAGACAGTAGTACATCGCACAGACGCTTTCACACACATACCTGCAGCTGCTCGGAAATTATTATTATTATTATTTTTTTTTTTACAATCAATGTATCAATTAAAATAAAATCTTAAAAAAATGTGCAAAACATTTACAGACTAATAAAAAAATGCTGTACAGTAAAGATATATTTATATAGATATATATACTATTTATATAGTGCCAGACGAGCTGCATACAATCACATGTGGAACTCTTCATAACGGAGGGCGGGGTAATCGGGGCGTTGTGTGGGGTCTGGGGGCGCGGACGTAGATTTAGGGGGCTCGTCCGGTCTCTAGTAGTACAAGATACAAAGCTTTGCCATTGGATACTTTTTTCAACCTTCTAATGGAAACATCATCTATTATTCACTATTTTGCACCTGATCTCTGCTTGCTTCAGTGAATGGAAATATAGTTGATGTATGTTGACCCCCAGCTGAGGGTTTGTTACAGTGTAGAGCTTAAAACTAAAACATTGTGCACTGAGCCTGCCCTTTGGCGCATACTGTCTGTTTCCTGGTTATGTTCCCATAGGTGCTCGCTTAAAGTCGCCATGCGCCATATTATTCTGCAATCCAAAGAAATGAAGCAATACTGACCCAAGTCTGCAGGGAAATGCGCACTTTGATGTTGCTTAAAATTGTGTGGATTTTAGTGCAGATTTGTCACTATGGATCAGCATAAAAATCTAATATATTACAGAAGGTCGCCAGCACACCCCGTCAACACCCCCCCCGCCGGACCGGGCCGCCAGCACACACCCCCCGCCAGACCGGGCCGCCAGCACCCCCCCCCCCCCCGGACCGGGCCGCCAGCACCCCCCCCCCCCGCCGGACCGGGCCGCCAGCACACCCCCCCCCGCCGGACCGGGCCGCCAGCACACCCCCCCCGCCAGACCGGGCCGCCAGCACACCCCCCCCCGCCAGACCGGGCCGCCAGCACACCCCCCCCGCCAGACCGGGCCGCCAGCACACCCCCCCCCCGCCAGACCTGGCGCCTGCAAATTTTATTTTTAATTTAGCGGAAAATCTGCAACATAAATAAACACACTAAGGGGGAGATTTATCAAAACCTGTTTAAAGAAAGTAGTGCAGTTGCCCATAGCAACCAGATAGCTTCTTTCTTTTTTAAAAAAAAAAGAGGCCTGTGAAAAGTTAAAGAAGCGATCTGATTGGTTGCTATCAGCAACTGCACCACTCTTCCTCTGCACAGATTTTGATAAATCTCCCCCTAAGTATTTAGAATCCCACAGCACAAACCAATGTTCACTTTGATCCTGGACTTGTTCCAATCCCGTCCTCGTCCTCCTAACAGAGGCTCATGGAGGAACAGTGTGGACTAGAGATTTGTATGTAAACCGGATAAAATATTCATAAGGCGCTCGAGCTCAAACCCACCGATACACTGCAACAACACCGTCACGTATGTAAGTACGACTGGGTCAGGACCATGTGAAGGGAGTATTCCCAGAGTGCGCACCTATCCACAGGATAGGGGAACCTGAAGCTGAGCGGTGGGGGGGTCCTACCTCTGGGACCCCAACAATCATTAGACAGCACTTGGCAATTGTTCGGACGCCCCATGGAAAATGGATGAGTGCTGGACGCACACAACACTCCCGCAATTTCGGTTGGCGATTTCTCTACGTTTTTGTGATCGTTTTGCGATCAGTCTGGAAAGACTACAACGCAATAATATGCCCATGTGGGAATACCCCCTAATATAGGTTCTCATTCACTGTCAGCAAGCAGAGATGGAGAAAACTAAACTGAACTGAGAGTTATACAGCTGCAAAACGTCCACGGTTCACAAGGGACAGGACAAGAAGGATAGAGACGTGCAACGTAACGCGACGATCAGAACGCGCTCTGGTCTCCTGTGCATGTGGAGGCGGCCATGATGATGAAACTGACAATATGGGAAAGAGTCTACGTCAAGGTGCATAGGGTGCAGGACGCCATTGAAGTTATCCTGGGGCACTACGTATCATCACCTCCCTACATCCCCTGTAATAACAGGACCATCCATACCACAGGGAGGGGGCGGCGTCGCGTCTACTGCAGTGTACAGACAATAGACCGCACAAGTGTTTCCGCTTGGGATTACACTACATACTGCAGGTCCAGTTCCATTCACTTTCTCTATAGACCAATGTTTCCCAACCAACAAGCCTCCAGCTGTTGCAAAGCTACAACTCCCAGCAGGCCCGGACAGCCGAAGGCTGTCCGGGCCTGCTGGGAGTTGTAGTTTTGCAACAGCTGGAGGCACCTTTGTTAGAAAACATTGCTTTAACAGACGTATGGGTGACAAAAGGCTCCAGCGCCCCCCTGTAATGTGGCCCACAGTGTCTTCAATCACATACAATCAGCCCTATTGTTTCCTATGTGCAGATGTGACCTCCATAAAATAATCCAGACCTCGCTGATCCAGAACACGTGAGATCAGTTTACGCCAAATTGAACGCGATAAATAACCGAGGAGGAACCGATCAGTACGTTCACAGCAGAAGATCATACGGCCGCATCTACAACAGAGAAATAAGAAATGGCAAACGGCTTCCATGGTCACCAACACTTTCAACAAACTTTAAATGAAGCAAATTAAACCTCTAGAAAGTGTTATTTCCCTCCTATAACAGAATTCACAGATTACACTCTTCAGTACTGCTCTATAATGTCCCCCATGCTGCTGCTTATGGTTAATTGTACAGAGACATTATAGCAGATAGTCTGCACCCACCAGCTCAACACACAAAATCTTATCACAGAAAAATGCCTCTCATCAGGCTCCTTCCTTCCTAATATCATTTACTGAGGAAAGACTTCTGTTGTCTCCAGACAGCGCACTGAGGGATCAAGGTAATAGCTGCCTGTGTATGTCTATGGAGAGGGGAGGAGGAAAGCTCTAGTAAGTGTTTTATCTCCCCAGTGAGGGACTCAAAACTTACGCTGCTCTTTAATGTCCTCTATGTTGTCCATAAAAGCTTATCCTATGGAGAGGAGAAGGGAAGGAGGCAAGGATACAGATAAACCACTGAAACCTATCCCCCTTAGAGCAGAATTCATAGCTTACACTGCTCAGTACTGCTCTGTTATGTTCTCCATGCTGCCCATAAAAGCCTACGGAGAGGAGAGGGGAGCTGCAGAGACACAGAAGATGCAGAAAGCTCTAATAAGTGTGATATCCCAAGCCCAATGCTGGATTTACAGCTTACACTACTCAGTGCTGGCCTTTAATATCCTTAATGCTGCCAATGAACAATAAAAGCAAGGAAATGAGGCAAAGATACAGATAAGCCAGTGAAACCTCTCGTCGGTTTTACATTCCCCCCGAAGTAGAATTCAGATTACACTGCTCAGTGCTGCCCTATAATGTCTTTCATGCTGCTGCCTTTTGCTCATTGTACAGATAGTCTGCACCCACCAGTTTAGGGACATCTGAACATTAGAGATAGGCCCTGCTGAGGGGAAAACTAGTGATACATTCCATATACAAGTTACACTCATGTACACACAGGACAGATTATCCAAAGAGTTTGTTGAAAGGTCATTGACCATGTAACTATACGCCCCACCACGAGTACCCAACAATACAGCAGAGACAGGTCACACAACATCCTCGCCACAGCTCAGACTCATCCAGCACGTGACACTATAAGCAGTTCCTGTAATATTTCCACATGGTCGTTGGGGGTTGGTTGGTTCATGAGAACAGCCGAACTACACAAAGGGGGAGGATAATGGTTACGTGTATGACACATCTTTGGCATTAAAGGGTAACAAAAGTACCATATTTAGCAAAACCCCCCCAAAAAGTTTAGTCTGTACCGTATTCTGCATCTGCTGGAGACGACCACGGTGGAGACACACAAGGTCCTGTAACTTTCCAATATTATCTGTTCTTTCCACACACACACACCCCCCCCCCCCGCACCCCAAGACCTCTGCTTGCTGTCAGTAATTAGGAACATTATTGTTCACATCCACAAGGTGTCAAACAGAACGTTTACTTTTCCCAGCAGAAGGTTTGCTACAGTTGTATCCAGCCTAAGGAAATCTGCATCAAAATAAACTTATCCCCTATCCTGTGAATAGGGGATAAGCGTTTGATTGGGGGGGGGGGGGGGTTGTCCGAACGCAGGGACCCCTGCTATCTCCTACACAGGGCCCCGACTCTGCAGTGGCTCTCCCGTACAGGAGGCATTCCGGCCGCAGCATGACGCCACGACCGACACGCCTCCTCCATGTAGTTCTATGGAAGAAGCGGGGATGCAGCGTTCGTGCCTGTATGGGGAGGTCAGTGAGGTCGACGACATGCGCATTAGCTGGCGCACAGCATGGCAAGGCTGGGGCCCCGTTCGTCCTGCAGATAGGGGATACCTTTATTTTCACTGGAGATGTCCTTTAAACCCATCAACGCCAGCAAGTATCAACGCCGTATTTGTAAAGCTGGATACAACTGTAACAAACCATCAGCTTTAGGATATATGTCTATATAGGTCTCCAGATTAAGGTTTCCATTACCTGACAGCAAGCACAGCTACCGATACGGAGAAGAACTTTCTACCATAAGAAAATTCAGCTTCATGAACGCAAAAACAAGGAAATAGAGTTCATGTACAGAGAGCCGATCCGCAGCTGTTCGTACAATCCAAGAATCGGCGCTATAGGAATGTACAGACCGTAATATACATTTGGCACTTTCAAAATGAATCTCGTCCGCGGACGCACACGCCACCGACACATACAGTATAATCATACAAGTGCACATAGAAACAACCACATACAGGACACGGATACAAAAAACACAATCACGCCGACATGAGTTAAAGGCACTGGTATCAACCGCGAGACCACGACGGTCAGCAATGGCTTTTGAGACAAACCCGTAGGCCGCGCGCTGACGAGACGACGACTTACAGCAGCAGTAAATAACGGAGGATTGACCGCAGCGACGGGACCTGCGCCATCGTGGCACTATGGAGGTAAATGTACCGTATGACGGACTAGATACAGACTCCTAATCTCAGGGGAAAATCTGTGGCCCCGGCTGTACGAACTGCAGTCATAGGGCGAGAGGGGGAATAAATAGAAGGGCGGAAAATGGTGGAAGATGCAGTCTGGGCCCCGGGATACTCTAGAGCAGTGCACCTCCAGCTGTAAAACCAAAAAACTCCCGCCATGCTGGGAGCTATAGTTTTGCAACAGCTGGAGGCACTCTGGTTGGGAAACTCTTTCCTAGTGCAAACTGTGGACCTCCAGCTATTGCAAAACTACAACTCCCAGCATGCACGGACAGCCGTTGGCTGTCCGTGCTTGCTGGGAGTTGTAGTTTTGCAGCACCTTGAGGTATGTCAATAGAACGTGTCATCCGTTAATGATTAATTAATCCTGAGAATGATGGGGACGCTAGTTTTATGCTGTGTCCCCCATCTGTTCTCCCTATACAGCGGACCCCTGACATCGGGGGGCGCCGCTGTGCAGGGAAGACAGCTTTGGGGGGGGGGGGGGGGTGTTCACAGATTTTTACAATCCCTACTACTTAGAAATGGGCTCATGAACATAAGCAGAACACAAAGTGTAACAAATAAAATTAGCGCTAAGTCCCGATATATATATTACAATCTCTTTACTGCAGCTGGATGAGAAATACCGAACCCTGATTAACCGCACAGTAATGCAACAAGACAACAGCAAAAACACAAGAGAACCGAAAACAATGTATCCAATCACTAAACACGAAAATCATTCCTATAGGTCGTCCCTTTATATACATGCACAGTACCCGGAGGTGAGCGTGCATGTGTAGATTACTAATCTAGCTTCTAGAATACATGCACAGTACTCTAAGGTGAGCGTGCGTGTGTGTGTAGTTTGTGACAGTGAGACGGTCTGGTCGGTCACATTCATACAGGTATATATTGTGTCTACTCCAAAAGGTCTCAAATCTAAAACTGGTTTTACAGTAGACACTATGGGGGAGATTTATCATAATCTGTCCAGAGGAAATAGTTGCCCAGTTGCCCATAGCAACCAATCAGATCGCTTCTTCCATTATTGAAAATGCCTTTGAAAAATGCGATCTGATTGGTTGCTATGGGCAACTTTTCCTCTGGACAGGTTCTGATAAATCTCCCCCTATATGTACCTGTAGGAGTGTGAAGAACCATTTAATACATTGGTTACAAACTGCAGACACACGCTCACTCGGGAGTACTGTGCATGTATACTAGATCATATACTAGGTAAAGTACTCTGCATGTATACTAGATCATATATTGGTCTTCAGCTACACACACACGCTCACCTTGGAGTACTGTGCATGTATACTAGATCATATATTGGTCATCAGCTACACATGCACGCTCACCTTGGAGTACTGTGCATGTATACTATATCATATATATAGGTCATCAGCTACACATGCACGCTCACCTTGGAGTACTGTGCATGTATACTATATCATATATATAGGTCATCAGCTACACATGCACGCTCACCTTGGAGTACTGTGCATGTATATCCGGGACAACCAAAGAAAAATGAGTATAAATGTTTTAAAGGAGTTCTGTAGCGAAAAACAACAATTTATCCCCTATCCAAAGGATAAGGGCTAAGTTCTAGATCGCCCCGGCAGTTTACTGGACCGACTACCGCACGGACCGCCGGCCGACACGCCGCCTCAATGTATCCCATGGAGATATTTTTCGCCGCACTACTCCTTTAATACGCTTTTTGGTTCTCTCTTACTTGCGCTGTTGTGTAGATGCCATCGTCCAGGTGTCCTCCTGCAGGGACCTAATCAGGTCTAATCTGTGAGGACATTGGTAGTAAGTGATGCCTTTCCATGAAGCACCCCCTACAGGGAAAATTAAGCATTACACACAGTGACCGTGCACATCAATGGGCTGGAATACAAGATATCGCTCAAATCTAGTGATGAGGATCCAGAGGACCCCCCTGTTACCTGTAAGGGGAATCCAAGGAAACTCAAACAACCGGCAGGATCAATCAGGCGCTGACACCAAGATAAGGAAATTACCCACAATGCAACGCGTTTCGCAAGGCGCCGAGACCAAGATGAGGATAAGGGAATTTATTACCCACAATGCAACGTGTTTCACAAGGCGCCGAGACCAAGATGAGGATAAGGGAATTTATTACCCACAATGCAACGTGTTTCACAAGGCGCCGAGACCAAGATGAGGATAAGGGTATTACCCACAATGCAACGCGTTTCACAAGGCGCTGAGACCAAGATGAGGATAAGGGAATTACCCACAATGCAACTCGTTTCACAACGCTGAGACCAAGATGAGGATAAGGGAATTTATTACCCACAATGCAACGTGAAACGCATTGCATTGTGGGTAATAAATTCCCTTATCCTCATCTTGGTCTCCGCTCCTTACTGATCCTGCCGGTTGTTGTTGGAGTTTTCTTGGATCTCAGTTGTATGTTGGCGTGAAGCGGCTGCAGAGACTCTACCCCATTGTTGTACTTGGATGGAGTACACCTTGGTACTCGCCTTGGTAAGCGCAGTTTACACGCGTTTTTTCCACATCCCAAGGTATCGCACTACGGAATACATCCTTTTGTTTTGTTATCTATAAGGGAAATGACTGGGTTTGGGGAATACAGCGCTAAACTGGGGTATTCCCAGGATCTGCCAACTGATCAGTGCCGGCCCGAGCTCTGCGGCCTACAGAGAGTGAGAGGAGCAGATCCCAGGGATTCCCCTCGACCACATTCACTTGAGTCTGTGTGTGTTTTGCTTCTCTGTTATACATTACTGTGAACAACAACGTGCAGCTTCAGAATCGCGCTTTTCTTTCTGCATTTTACCCCCCCCCCCCCCCCATACACAGTAGCGGCGCAGCTCTCACCACTTTACCATATTCCCAAGTCTTAAATCCACCGGCATCATTCACAATTTTTACAGATCAATAATTAGGATTAAAAAAATTAGGATTAGAATAAAATAAAAAAAAGTTTATAAAAGAGAAATGGCCCCAATGTGAAGCCACCAGGGCCATCTATCTGCCTGAGAAAAATACTGAACCCTGTACATAGAGGTGGGGGGGGGGGGGGCGGTAGTGACTCCGTACGCGGCATCCTGATGACCCTGCGCACGTCTGGGATAGCTTTTTTTTCTTCCGGCGCATCGGGGGTTGCTCAAAAGCACAACATAAAAAAATAAAACACACGTAATGAAAGACGGTAAAGGCAACCATGACGGTAATGGCGTCCTTTACATGGAACAGACAGTGAACCCACAATATCCTACGAGTATAAAAAAAAAAAAAACTTTTCACATCACTTATTCAAGTTTCATTCAGACTTTTTTTTTTTTTTTTTCTTTTTTTTGTTTCTTTTTTACCCATCGATCCTGAAATCTCTCACCCATCGGTAAAAATGTTGTAGCGAAAACCTTTGGTGATCGTCTGCATTACCACACTCTGCCTAATCTCCCCCTCGGTATTCTGTGATTAAAGCAAAAAAGGGAACGCACATGTAGGCTTTCCATCAAATGGGCTAAAACGTAAAAAAATAGAAATACAAAAAATAAAAAGGCCCTAGGGAGTCAAAGCCTGTAGATAAAAAAATTAAATAAAAAAAGGGAAACCATCAACAAGAAGGACCCATTGAAACAAGGCGAAACCTGCGGCTGCCGTTCTACTTGCTATAAAGCTGCAAAGCACCAATTAGGGGCTAGGACAGCATTTCCCAACCAGAAAGCAGTCACTGTTGCAAAACTACAACTCCCAGCATGCCAGAAAAGCCTATAGCACTTAGGGGAGAGAAACCCCCCCCTCAATGGCGGAAACCTTTAGGGAACCATGACTAAAGAACTGCCCTTCCCTTGAGCTTAGAGCAGTGTTTTCCAACCAGTGTGCCTCCAGCTGTTGCAAAACTACAACTCACAGCATGCCCGGACAGCCTGCAGGTAAAAAAGAACAACCTTAATGGCAAAAACCTTTAGGGAATCATGGCTGGAGGATTCTCCTTCCCTTCAGCCTAGAGAAGTGTTTTCCAACCAGGGTGCCTCCAGCTGTTGCAAAACTACAACTCCCAGCATGCTCGGAAAGCCCTGCAGGAGAAAAACCAACCTCAATGGCAAAAACTTTAGGGAACCATGGCTGGAGGATTGGGCTTCCCTTCAGCTTAAAGAAGTCTTTCCCAACCAGTGTTCTTCCAGCTTTTGCAAAACTACAACTCCCAGCATGCCCGGACAGCCAACAGCTGTCCGGGCATGCTGGGAGTTGTAGTTTTGCAACAGCTGGAAGAACACTGGTTGGGAAACACTAGCTTAGAATGGCGCATTAGACCACATGTCCCAATACAATACTTAGTTGCTTTTTCAGGCAACCTCAGGTTTAGCGTTCGGCTGGCTCTCCGGGCATGCTGGGAGTTGTAGTTTTGAAACAGCTGGAAGAACACTGGTTGGGAAACACTAGCCTAGAATGGCGCATTAGGCCACATGTCCCAATTCAATACTTCCTGCTTTTAAGGCAACCGCAGGTTTAGCGTTAGGCTGCATTCACAAGGCCGAATTTCTGCAAAATTTACTGCACATTGGGGGACACGTATCATTATTTGTGTAGAATCCGTTTACCCCTTTTGCCAAATTCTAAATTATGCGCAGAAGCACAACATTTTTCAATCAAGCGCAAAGGGTTTCATAAATTGCGGGCAGATACAGTAATCTCCTCTGACCTCCACTATTTTAAAAAAAACGGAATCGACGATTTAGAGCATCTTGCTACGTGCAGTCCATGATGGCTCATATTTGCGTTAAAAATATGGTCATTGCGCAAGATTTCTGCGGGCAAATGAAATGTACGCAGTTAATAAATTTGTGCGTACTAAATAGGTCACTCAAAGGTACACCGAAACCTACACATCTGGAGGAAATGCTCCACCAGAATGTACGCAAAGAAGAAAAAAAAGAAAGAAGAAAATAAAGAAATAAAAAAAAAAAAGAAGATAACAATTTAAAAAAGAAGAAAAAAAAAAGAAGAAAAAAAATGAGGGAAAAAAAAAGAAATAAAGAAACAAGAAAAAATCAGCTAGCGGAAAATTTTGCGCAAAAATTTAAACACAAAACAGGGGTAAAATCTTTGATACATGTCCCCCATTGTGTTGAATGGGGATTGAATAGTCCCATTCACATGTAGGAGTTTCCGCATTTAGTAACACTGAACCTGTCTTTACGTTTTGCGGAATCTCATTGAAGTCAAAGGGAAGTCCGTTGAGCGCACAGAAATTTCGCACAACATTCACACATGATCCGCAAGATTGCAGAACGTAATTCGAGCAGGATCCCAGAAATCCCTTCATGTGAATACAGCCCGGGTCATCCCTGCTGACGGGTTCCCTCATGTGCGTGTAGGGAATGATGTAAAACAGGTCTTAGAATTGAAAAATGTTTTAACATTTAACGAAAAATTAAAAGCAGCCGTGATCCCCGGCAGAGCCGCCACCGCTGCCGCCCGGGGCCACGGAGTAAAGCTGCCACATGCCTGATGGCTCTGGTCCTTCACAATGATCGGACTCCTCTTCTGTACCAAAAGGTTCCGGCCTCCACCCGACCGGAAAAGGAAAATGTTCTAAAGTGCTTCGACTTCACGTTGCTGAACCTTGTGGGGGAGGGGAAAACACGTCCCAAGTGTTCACCACAACCATCGCCTCCGAGAAGATGGAGGAATCATCGAGAGGAAGCGTCGTTCTGCCGACTCTTTACTTGGCGGTTAAAGTGCCATCAGCTTTGGAAGGAAAGAACGCAGCAAAAAAAAGGAAGAACGGAGTCACTAGTGACACTGGGCGAACGTGTGCCTGAGGAGCTCTTCAGCGGACGGCCGCAGTTTGGCCTCCACGAAAATCCTTTTCAGGAAGTCCCGCGTGTGGTCCGATACGTTTGCTGGCAACTGTGGGTTGGTGGTCTGGGTGGCGATTTTAAAAATGGCGGCCATGGCCTCGTACTCTGCCCACGGGGGCTTCTCAGTCAGCATTTCCACAACTGTACATCCGATGCTCCTAGAAGAGAAGGACAAGCAAAGCATAAATGAGCAGAATAGTGAGTGCAGCTTTGGTGTATAATACAGGATATAACTCAGGATCAGTACAGGATAAGTAATGTAATGTATGTACACAGTGACCTCACCAGCAGAATAGTGAGTGCAGCTTTGGTGTATAATACAGGATATAACTCAGGATCAGTACAGGATAAGTAATGTAATGTATGTACACAGTGACCTCACCAGCAGAATAGTGAGTGCAGCTTTGGTGTATAATACAGGATATAACTCAGGATCAGTACAGGATAAGTAATGTAATGTATGTACACAGTGACCTCACCAGCAGAATAGTGAGTACAGCTCTGGTGTATAATACAGGATATAACTCAGGATCAGTACAGGATAAGTAATGTAATGTATGTACACAGTGATCTCACCAGCAGAATAGTGAGTACAGCTCTGGAGTATAATACAGGATATAACTCAGGATCAGTACAGGATAAGTAATGTAATGTATGTACACAGTGACCTCCCCAGCAGAATAGTGAGTACAGCTCTGGGGTATAACACAGGATATAACTCAGGATCAGTACAGGATAAGTAATGTAATGTATGTACACAGTGATCTCACCAGCAGAATAGTGAGTACAGCTCTGGAGTATAATACAGGATATAACTCAGGATCAGTACAGGATAAGTAATGTAATGTATGTACACAGTGATCTCACCAGCAGAATAGTGAGTACAGCTCTGGAGTATAATACAGGATATAACTCAGGATCAGTACAGGATAAGTAATGTAATGTATGTACACAGTGATCTCACCAGCAGAATAGTGAGTACAGCTCTGGAGTATAATACAGGATATAACTCAGGATCAGTACAGGATAAGTAATGTAATGTATGTACACAGTGACCTCACCAGCAGAATAGTGAGTACAGCTCAGGGGTATAATACAGGATATAACTCAGGATCAGTACAGGATAAGTAATGTATGTACACAGTGACCTCACCAGCAGAATAGTGAGTACAGCTCTGGAGTATAATACAGGATATAACTCAGGATCAGTACAGGATAAGTAATGTAATGTATGTACACAGTGACCTCACCAGCAGAATAGTGAGTACAGCTCTGGAGTATAATACAGGATATAACTCAGGATCAGTACAGGATAAGTAATGTAATGTATGTACACAGTGACCTCACCAGCAGAATAGTGAGTGCAGCTTTGGTGTATAATACAGGATATAACTCAGGATCAGTACAGGATAAGTAATGTAATGTATGTACACAGTGACCTCACCAGCAGAATAGTGAGTGCAGCTTTGGTGTATAATACAGGATATAACTCAGGATCAGTACAGGATAAGTAATGTAATGTATGTACACAGTGACCTCACCAGCAGAATAGTGAGTACAGCTCTGGTGTATAATACAGGATATAACTCAGGATCAGTACAGGATAAGTAATGTAATGTATGTACACAGTGATCTCACCAGCAGAATAGTGAGTACAGCTCTGGAGTATAATACAGGATATAACTCAGGATCAGTACAGGATAAGTAATGTAATGTATGTACACAGTGACCTCCCCAGCAGAATAGTGAGTACAGCTCTGGGGTATAACACAGGATATAACTCAGGATCAGTACAGGATAAGTAATGTAATGTATGTACACAGTGATCTCACCAGCAGAATAGTGAGTACAGCTCTGGAGTATAATACAGGATATAACTCAGGATCAGTACAGGATAAGTAATGTAATGTATGTACACAGTGATCTCACCAGCAGAATAGTGAGTGCAGCTCTGGAGTATAATACAGGATATAACTCAGGATCAGTACAGGATAAGTAATGTAATGTATGTACACAGTGACCTCACCAGCAGAATAGTGAGTACAGCTCAGGGGTATAATACAGGATATAACTCAGGATCAGTACAGGATAAGTAATGTATGTACACAGTGACCTCACCAGCAGAATAGTGAGTACAGCTCTGGAGTATAATACAGGATATAACTCAGGATCAGTACAGGATAAGTAATGTAATGTATGTACACAGTGACCTCACCAGCAGAATAGTGAGTACAGCTCTGGAGTATAATACAGGATATAACTCAGGATCAGTACAGGATAAGTAATGTAATGTATGTACACAGTGACCTCACCAGCAGAATAGTGAGTACAGCTCTGGAGTATAATACAGGATATAACTCAGGATCAGTACAGGATAAGTAATGTAATGTATGTACACAGTGACCTCACCAGCAGAATAGTGAGTACAGCTCTGGAGTATAATACAGGATATAACTCAGGATCAGTACAGGATAAGTAATGTAATGTATGTACACAGTGACCTCACCAGCAGAATAGTGAGTACAGCTCTGGAGTATAATACAGGATATAACTCAGGATCAGTACAGGATAAGTAATGTATGTACACAGTGACCTCACCAGCAGAATAGTGAGTACAGCTCTGGAGTATAATACAGGATATAACGCAGGATCAGTACAGGATAAGTAATGTAATGTATGTACACAGTGATCTCACCAGCAGAATAGTGAGTACAGCTCTGAAGTATAATACAGGATATAACTCAGGATCAGTACAGGATAAGTAATGTAATGTATGTACACAGTGACCTCACCAGCATAATAGTGAGTACAGCTCTGGAGTATAATACAGGATATAACTCAGGATCAGTACAGGATAAGTAATGTAATGTATGTACACAGTGATCTCACCAGCAGAATAGTGAGTACAGCTCTGGGGTATAATACAGGATATAACTCAGGATCAGTACAGGATAAGTAATGTAATGTATGTACACAGTGACCTCACCAGCAGAATAGTGAGTACAGCTCTGGAGTATAATACAGGATAAGTAATGTAATGTATGTACACAGTGACCTCACCAGCAGAATAGTGAGTACAGCTCTGGAGTATAATACAGGATATAACTCAGGATCAGTACAGGATAAGTAATGTAATGTATGTATACAGTGACCTCACCAGCAGAATAGTGAGTACAGCTCTGGAGTATAATACAGGATATAACTCAGGATCAGTACAGGATAAGTAATGTAATGTATGTACACAGTGACCTCACCAGCAGAATAGTGAGTGCAGCTCTGGAGTATAATACAGGATATAACTCAGGATCAGTACAGGATAAGTAATGTAATGTATGTATACAGTGATCTCACCAGCAGAATAGTGAGTACAGCTCTGGAGTATAATACAGGATATAACTCAGGATCAGTACAGGATAAGTAATGTAATGTATGTACACAGTGACCTCACCAGCAGAATAGTGAGTACAGCTCTGGAGTATAATACAGGATATAACTCAGGATCAGTACAGGATAAGTAATGTAATGTATGTACACAGTGACCTCACCAGCAGAATAGTGAGTACAGCTCTGGAGTATAATACAGGATATAACTCAGGATCAGTACAGGATAAGTAATGTAATGTATGTATACAGTGACCTCACCAGCAGAATAGTGAGTACAGCTCTGGAGTATAATACAGGATATAACTCAGGATCAGTACAGGATCAGTAATATAATGTATGTACACAGTGACCTCACCAGCAGAATAGTGAGTGCAGCTCTGGAGTATAATACAGGATATAACTCAGGATCAGTACAGGATAAGTAATGTAATGTATGTATACAGTGACCTCACCAGCAGAATAGTGAGTACAGCTCTGGAGTATAATACAAGATATAACTCAGGATCAGTACAGGATAAGTAATGTAATGTATGTACACAGTGACCTCACCAGCAGAATAGTAAGTGCAGCTCTGGAGTATAATACAGGATATAACTCAGGATCAGTACAGGATAAGTAATGTAATGTATGTATACAGTGACCTCACCAGCAAAATAGTGAGTACAGCTCTGGAGTATAATACAGGATATAACTCAGGATCAGTACAGGATCAGTAATGTAATGTATGTATACAGTGACCTCACCAGCAGAATAGTGAGTGCAGCTCTGGAGTATAATACAGGATATAACTCAGGATCAGTACAGGATAAGTAATGTAATGTATGTATACAGTGATCTCACCAGCAGAATAGTGAGTACAGCTCTGGAGTATAATACAGGATATAACTCAGGATCAGTACAGGATAAGTAATGTAATGTATGTACACAGTGACCTCACCAGCAGAATAGTGAGTACAGCTCTGGAGTATAATACAGGATATAACTCAGGATCAGTACAGGATAAGTAATGTAATATATGTACACAGTGATCTCACCAGCAGAATAGTGAGTGCAGCTCTGGAGTATAATACAGGTGTCCATGTTTTCACTCACCAGATATCTGCCTTCCTGCCGTACCCTTCCCCGCTGATGACCTCTGGGCTCATCCAGTATGGCGTACCAGTGACAGACTTCATTCCGGTACCAGACATGCAGATGGTCTGAAGCCGTTTGCTGGCTCCAAAGTCTCCGAGCTTGACGTTGCCTGAAGAGTCTCTGAGAATATTGGCTCCTGGGGAGGAAACACAAAACATCTTAGGACAGGAAGCTCCTCAGAATCCCGCAACCTAAAAGAAATTCCCATCCTTCATCAATGAGCCACGGGTAACGCAATTCACAACGCGACACTTGTTAGGATCGGCCTTTTATGTTCTCCAATGGTTAATACACTATTGTGGGGAAACTCTTCCCTAACTCCAGAGCACAGAACTCACCTTTAATATCTCTATGTACAATCATATTACTGTGTAAATAGTGGACGCCGTCCAGGATCTGGCGGGTGTATTTCCGTGTTACAAATTCGGTAAGTGCTCCGTACGCCTTGAGTTGGTCCTTTATGGATCCCTGCGGAGAAGAGATCAGGTCACATGGTCTGCCCGTCAGTGTATGGTTGGCAGGAGGTGCCCCAGGCACTGGCACTTACCCCCGGCATGTACTCCATGAATATAGAGAGCGTCTTCTCCTGGGAATCTCTCAAGCAGCCGTAATACTGAACGATTCGCTCGTGAAGGAGGTTTTTTAGCAATTGTATTTCACACTCCAGCGCATTCACTTCCTGAAAGACCCAACAGGTACCATGTACAGGACATTTTATTACTAATCTTTTATATGCACCGTTCTAAAACAATGCAATAAGGTCAGCTGCAGCTTTGTTACATCCACCTGACACTGCTGCGTTAAGAGGCACAAACTGCGCAAAAGTTCACGCTCTATTTCAGGCAACTATGTCACAATAATAAGGGGTTCTCCAGTGGAAATTATCATCATTATTTTATTTTTTTAAATCAACTGGTGCCAGAAAGTTAAAACAGATTTGTAAATTACATCTATGTAAAAATCTTAATCCTTCCAGTACTTATCAGCTACTGTATGCTCCACAGGAAGTTGTGTCGTTCTTTCCAGTCTGCCCACAGTGCTCTCTACTGACACCTTTGTCCATTTTAGGAACTGTGCAGAGCAGGAGAGGTTTGCTATG
The DNA here is from genome assembly GCF_029499605.1 of Hyla sarda. Taxonomy (NCBI): domain Eukaryota; kingdom Metazoa; phylum Chordata; class Amphibia; order Anura; family Hylidae; genus Hyla; species Hyla sarda. The sequence goes on along the minus strand of NC_079196.1, from coordinate 3,511,047 downwards.
GGGATTTGCTCCTGCTCTGGACAGTTCCTGACATGGACAGAGGTGGCAGCAGAGAGCACTGTGGGCAGACTGGAAAGAACGACACAACTTCCTGTGGAGCATACAGCAGCTGATAAGTTCTGGAAAGAATAAGATTTTTAAATATAAGTAATTTACAAATCTGTATAACTTTCTGGCACCAGTTCATTTGAAAAAAAAAAAAAAACGTTTTCCAACGGAGTACCCCATTAAAATGGTTTTCATGAACAGTGTGAAAGAGGTACTCCAGTGGAAAACAATTTTTTTTTTAAATCAACTGGTGCCAGAAAGTTAAACAGATTTGTAAATTACTTCTATTAGAGGGGTGTGTGCAGCCTTAGCCAATCATAGCTCATCTCACACTGAACTGCTCTGGGTTGTGTGTAGCAGAGTGAGGGAGGAAGTTCTCCCCTGTACGGCTTTAGATGATGTCACGCCTGCTGGGGAACGCCCCTTCCCAGTCTGTGAATCTGACTGAGACTGAGCAGAAAATAGAGCAACATCAAGGTAGAAAACTAAAAAATAAAAATAAAGGCCGGGGGTGGTTTATCATGATGAGGGCAGTGACCTGGGAGGATTATAAAATGTACAAGATCATGCGAGGCCTTCTTTAAAAAAAGGGATTATCCAAGAATAAAAAATAAATTAATAAATAAAAAGTATTTATTTTTCAATAACAGTACCACATATGTCCTCAGGTTACGTGTGGTATTGTTGTTCCATTAAAGTAAATGGAGCCAAGTTGCAATACCTCACACAAGAGGTGGCACTGTTTTTCTAAGAAATTAGCTCTGCTTTTTCTTTTTTGTGTAAAGGTTTCTTAGTCAGGGTATGTTCATACTGAGGACTTGGTGAGGAATTTACTCAAGTAAGTCCGCTCGCTTATTCCTCTCCAATTTAGTCAACAGTGAAAAAGGAGTATTCCGCTGCTCAGCGTTTGGAAGAAACTGTTCCGAACGCTGGAGGCAGGAGCTCTTCACATCTTAGCCCCGCCCACTCATGACATCATGCCCCACCCCCTCAATGCAAGTCTATGGCCCCCTCCCATAGACTTGCATTGACATCATGAGGGGGCGGGGCTATGACGTCACATGCTCCCAGCTCCAGCTTCCGGAACAGTTTGTTCCAAACACTGAGCAGCAGAGTACCCCTCTAACTGTATTTCCGCTCCTCAGTTCACACGGAGGAATTTCTGCAATCGGAACTCCGACTCTGAATTCCGTTCTGAATGAAGAGTGAACATGTTTCTTCATGCGGAATCAGTGTCTTTGTCCCATAGAAATCAATGAAATTCTAATTGGTGGCTGTCGTCCAGAAAAAAATAAATAAATAAAAGTTTACTCATATTTCTGGACGGAATTCTGGACGAAAAAAAATACGAAATTCCGCAGCTGAATTTTTAAGCTAGAATTCCTCGCCAATTCCTCAGTGTGTACATATCCTTAAGAGTTTTGAAAACATACAGAAAAGTTGGACCTTCACCTCCTACAAAACTAGCAAAACAACAAAGTCCTAACATGTCAAACGTTTGGGTTGCATCCGGGTTTCAGTGTTGAGACCAGACGTGATTTTGAGTTATGGCGGGATGAAGTGTGCGCAGTGCGCTTCACTCCACGGTCATCAATAACGCATCATTACAGTGGGGTCTCAGGACTGAAACCCGGTCTAAACATTAACCCTGACTGGACAACGTGTCAAATGTTTATATAAACTGCACAAATGATGTAAAGTAAAGAATAGCTGCCGACCTATTAAATGCACAAAATAAAGTCTTTTAAGCAGATGTCATCAGTCTGTAATGCAGGAGATGTGTTACCTTACTGGTCTCCGGACTGTCTGGATCATACTGGACTTGTTTCACAGCCAGTTCTCTCCCAGTATCGGCATCGTAGCACAGGTACACCCGGCCGAAGGCCCCCTGCCCCAAGAGCTTCCCAAGTCTCCAGTTTGATGGGGCACGTGGTGCTGAAAACAAACATTCACGTCAATAATGTAGATATCAGGCTTCTTACTCGTGACGTCCTCTGATCTAGACGGACACGGGACCTTACACAGCAGTTATATGAGCCACGTCCTGCAGACTCACATATACACAGCAGTTATATGAGCCACGTCCTGCAGACTCACATATACACAGCAGTTATATGAGCCACGTCCTGCAGACTCACACATACACAGCAGTTATATGAGCCACGTCCTGCAGACTCACATACACGCAGCAGTTATATGAGCCACGTCCTGCAGACCCACATACACGCAGCAGTTATAGGAGCCACGTCCTGCAGACTCGCAGCAGTTATATAAGCCATGTCCTGCAGACTCACATACACGCAACAGTTATTGAAGCCATGTCCTGCAGACTTGCAGCAGTTATATGAGCCACGTCCTGCAGACTCACATATACACAGCAGTTATATGAGCCACGTCCTGCAGACTCACATACACACAGCAGTTATATGAGCCACGTCCTGCAGACTCACATACACACAGCAGTTATATGAGCCACGTCCTGCAGACTCACATATACACAGAAGTTATATGAGCCACGTCCTGCAGACTCACATACACAGCAGTTATATGAGCCACGTCCTGCAGACTCACACATACACAGCAGTTATATGAGCCACGTCCTGCAGACTCACATATACACAGCAGTTATATGAGCCACGTCCTGCAGACTCACACATACACAGCAGTTATATGAGCCACGTCCTGCAGACTCACATACACGCAGCAGTTATATGAGCCACGTCCTGCAGACCCACATACACGCAGCAGTTATAGGAGCCACGTCCTGCAGACTCGCAGCAGTTATATAAGCCATGTCCTGCAGACTCACATACACGCAACAGTTATTGAAGCCATGTCCTGCAGACTTGCAGCAGTTATATGAGCCATGTCCTGCAGACTCACATACACACAGCAGTTATATGAGCCACGTCCTGCAGACTCACATACACGCAGCAGTTATACGAGCCACGTCCTGCAGACTCACATACACGCAGCAGTTATACGAGCCACGTCCTGCAGACTCGCATACACACAGCAGTTATATGAGCCACATCCTGCAGACTCACATATACACAGAAGTTATATGAGCCACGTCCTGCAGACTCACACATACACACAGCAGTTATATGAGCCACGTCCTGCAGACTCACATATACACAGAAGTTATATGAGCCTCGTCCTGCAGACTCACATATACACAGAAGTTATATGAGCCTCGTCCTGCAGACTCACACATACACACAGCAGTTATATGAGCCACGTTCTGCAGACTCACACACACAGCAGTTATATGAGCCACGTCCTGCAGACTTACATCGGCTGGGAGGACTTATATCCATGACTGTTAAGGTGGGGTTGTCTATGTCGCTCCCTCTTCTCCGTAGCCGGTTGTCTTCATACTCGGGGGTGAAAACGCTGCTACCGCTGCTGGTGCTCAGTGAGTGATCGGTGGGACTGAAGCTGACTGTAGACCGGAAGCTGTTCCCCTGGGTCCTTCTGGCTCTTGGAAAGGTTTTCCGGCCTAAAATAAAATTTAAGACACCACGGTAAAGATTGACCAGGGTACTGTATCCCCGAAAAAAATCTTCCACTCAAATTACGTAACCTAAATTAGGAAAATGCTAATATATAACTTAATCATACATTCATAATTAGATTAGATAAAAATTACCATAGATCCATAATAAGTTGCCATAGACTCGCATTGAGGGGGAGGGACGTGACGTCACAGGGGGTGGAGTGGTGACACTACGATACTCAGCCCCGTGGTCGTGAGGCTTCAGACACGGAGCGGTCATAAACTGTCCAGCGGAGATAGGTGGGTGCAACATGACAGATTGTGGGGGGGGGGGTCACCAGCGGCGGTACCCCCGTAATCAGAAACATTAGGGGATATTCAAAAGGATAGGGTGTAAGATGTCTTAAGGCTGGAGTACCCCTTTAACATTTATGGTATCGTATCCATAGCAGTGATAGGTCATAGTTGATGGCAACAGGATCAGTAGACACAGCTATACTAGTCCATCCCACAGACTGACCAGAGAGACAGGTGACCACCGCACCATTCACACAGGGGGCTCAGGTCACCATTATCATATTTAAGGGGCACTCCAGTGGGAAACTTTTTTTATCAACTGGTGCCAGAAAGTTAAACAGATTTGTAAATTACTTTTATTAAAAAATCTTTACCCTTCCAGTACCTTTTAGCAACTGTATTCTACAGAGGAAATTATTTTCTTTTTAAATTTCTTTTTTGTCTTGTCCACAGTGCTCTCTGCTGACACCTCTGTCCATGTCAGGAACTGTCCAGAGAAGGAGAAAATCCTCACAGCAAAGCTCGGCTGCTCTGGACAGTTCCTGACACGGACAGAGGTGTCAGCAGAGAGCACTGTGGTCAGACTGGAAAGAAATAAAAAAAACTAAAGAATTTAATCTGTAGAATACAGCTGCTAAAAAGTACTGGAAGGGTAAAGATTTTTTTTTAATAGAAGTCCTTTACAAATCTGTTTAACTTTCTGGCACCAGTTGATTTAAAAAAAAATAATGTTTCCAGTGGAGTACCCCTTTAAGCCCTTCACTCCCCGTCTTGCAGCGATCTCCGTCATCTGTGATCTGCAATCACTTTAAGATGTCAGCAGATAATATATTTCCTCTCACCATCGCTGTAATCCTGATGAAGATAAGAGATGTGGTACCTCCGTGGATACGTGCCGCCCTTCCCGAATTTCTCAAACACTGGAATGTCGTACTCTACAAAACGGGCAACAAACAAAGGAGATAAAACTACAGAAGCCAAAACATCAGCTAGAGCAGGGAAAGCCCCCGATACTGAAGACAGACTTAATCATCATCTTAGGGCAGTGTTTCCCAACAAGGTTTCCTCCAGCTGTTGCAAAACTACAACTCCCAGCATGCCCGGACAGCCAAAGGCTGTCCGGGCATGCTGGGAGTTGTAGTTTTGCAACAGCTGGGGGCACCCTGGCAGTGAATTGCTGTCTTAGGGCACTGTTCACATTTGTGGAAAACATTACACGAAATTCATTCAGTGGGTTTCATTGATTAATTAAAGGGGTATTCCCGTGGAATTTTTATTTTATTTTTAATTTTTATTTATTTATTTTTTTAAATCAACTGGTGCCAGAAAGTTTAGCAGATTTGTAAATGACTTCTATTAAAAAATCTTAATCGTTCCAGTACTTTTTAGCAGCTGTATACTACAGAGGAAATTCTTATATTTTTGGATTTCTCTTCCGTCACGACCACAGTGCTCTCTGCTGTCCATTTTAGGAACTGTCCAGAGCAGGAGAAAATCCCCATAGCAAACATATGCTGCTCTGGACAGTTCCGGATACGGGCATCAGGTGTCAGCAGAAAACACTGTGGTCGTGACAAGAGAAATCCAAAAAGAAAAAGTACTGGAAGGATTAAGATTTTTTTTTTTCATAAAAAGAAATTTACAAATCTGCTAAACTTTCTGCGACCAGTTGATAAAAAAAAAAAAAAAAATATTTATATTTATATATTTATATATATATATAATATATATATATATAATATATATATATATATATATATATATATATATATATATATATATATATATATATATATATATATATATATATATATATATATATATATATATATATATATAATATTTTTTTTTTTTTTTTTTTTTTCCACGGGCGTACCCCTTTAATGAAATCCTGCGGTGACACATAATGACAGATTAAATGAGCACAGAATCCAGAATCATGGGGACCTGACAGGAGAAGTGTAAAGTGCTGGACATTGAGTAGATAAGGAAAGAGGCTATAGCCGCTCTTCTCTCACCTCTTCAAACCCTGCATGCAATTAATTAACCCCCAAACTGCTGTGCATGTATAGTGTAGTATAGAACTGGTCTCCAAACTATGGATCTGAAGATGTTGCTAAACTACAACTCCCAGCATGCCCAGACAGCTGTTGTCTGCCCATGTGTTTACAGTGTTATTGTGCGATTATTTCAGTTCTCATTCACTGTAGAGGATCGCGCCATCATTGTCACAGACTGATACCGCAGATGGCGCTGCACTCCGGAAGACACACGGAGTAGACACTCAATATGTAAAGGGGCTTTTGCATACACATTAAGCCTTTGGCTGTCCAGGCATGCTGGGAGCTGTAGTTTTGCAACATCTGGAGGCACCCTGGTTGGGAAATCCTGCATTATCAAATAATGCAATTACATTTATATAGGGTAAGAAGGGGTTAATACAAATACGGAGCTATATAAAAAAAAAAAAGTTCAAAAAAAATAGCTGATGCCGCAATAAGACCTCATACAGATAAGTTAACAAAAAAACTAAAAACCAATACGTTTATTATGAAGCCTAAGGCTGCATTCACACCACATTTTTGAAATACAGTTCCCGTATATGTTTTCAATATAAAAACCATATGGAACCGTATTGAAAACCGTATGCCAAACGATGCATCCGTTTTGCGTCTTGTCCGTTTTTTTCCCGTACCCAAAACCGTAGCCTACCACAGTTTTTTCTCCAGGGGAGAAACTGTATTAAACCGTATACTTTTTATACATGGGAGTCAATGGGAACCGTACAGAACATTACGTGCATACAGTTCCATCCGGTTTTTGAATTATTTTTTTTCTTGGAATTTCAATCAAACAAGATAAACTTTATTCATAATGGAGTCAAAAGATAAAAACTTATATGGGTTTTTTCTTAATAAACAGATGCAACTGGACATCATTTTTCAAACCGTATACAGGTAAAAATTTGTACACACGTTTTGATACAGTTTGGTCCAGTTTTGAGGAATCCATTTTTCATCAAAAACCTGATACAGGAACTGTATTGCAAAACATGGTGTGAACCCGGCCTTAGCGTGGGTTCGCACCATGTTTTTACAATACAGTTTTGTATCAGGTTTTTGATAAAAAACGGATTCCTCAAAACCTGACTAAACTATCAAAACGTGTGTACAAATTTTTATCTGTATACTTTTGAAAACCGTATACTGTTTGAAAAATGTCAAGTTGCATCCGTTTTTTTAAGAAAAAAAAACCGTAAACGTTTTGAACTTTTCACTTCATTATGAATAAAGTTTCATTGTTTTATTGAAATTCCAAGAAAAAAAAAACTGTGGAAACTCAAAAACCGTATGGTGAAAACTGGATGGAACCGTACGCACATACAGTTCTGTACGGTTCCTATTGACTCCCATGTTATAAAAATTATACGGTTGCATACTTTTTTTTAATGAAACCGTATGACGAAATCGTATAGCAAAAACATGGTGTGAACCCGGCCTCACTCTTGTTTTTTTTCACTGTCTGCATTTCTCTCCTCATTCACTGAATTCTGCTGATTTCTTATCAGCCAAACATTAACCTGACCTTTTTTTTTATGATCACCTCAAGTGTAAAGTATTTCAGTCATCCAGAGCAAAGTGTCTCTTATCTAGAGAGCAGAGGTGACGGGCGAGTAAGGGGCAGCCTCACCTGAGAACTCCTGGTAGTTGTCAGGATAGCTCTGAGCTCTCGGCATTCTGGACTTGTGATAACTTTCCCTATGGAAGAGAAGATACGGGTGATCAGCGTCATCCAGAAATTATAAGGGGGGGGGTCTGACATGGAAGAGTTTGTGAAAGATTTTCACAATACAAATTAGGGGAAATTAACCCCTTAAGGACTCAGCGTTTCGTTTTTTTGCCTTTTCGTTTTTTCCTCCTTACCTTTTAAAAATCATAACCTTTTCAATTTTCCACCTAAAAATTCATATTATGGCTTATTTTTTGAGCCACCAATTCTACTTTGCAGTGACATCAGTCATTTTACCCAAAAAACCACAGCGAAACTGAATAAAAAAAATCATGGTGCGACAAAATTGAAGAAAAAAAAAATTTTGTAACTTTTGGGGGCTTCCATTTCTACACAGTGCATTTTTTGGTAAAAATGACACCTTATTATTCTGTAGGTCCATACGATTAAAATGATCCCCAACTTATATAGGTTTGATTTTCTTCTGACCCCTATAACATTTTTAAATTTTTCCGCATATGGGGATGTATGAGGGCTCATTTTTTGAGCCGTGATCTGAAGTTTTTATCGGTACCATTTCTGTTTTGATCGGACTTTTTCATCGCTTTTTATTCTTTTTTTTTTTATGGTATAAAAAGTGACCAAAAATACGCTATTTTGGACTTAGGAATTATTTTACGCGTACGCCATTGACCGTGCAGTTAAATTAACTGTATATTTTTATAGTTCGGACATTTATGCACACGGTGATACCACATATGTATAATAATATTATATATATATATATATATATATATATATTTACATAGTTTTTTTTTTTTTTATGGGAAAAGGGGGTGATCCTGACTTATTAGGGAAGGGGTTAAATCACATTTAACACTTTATTTTCACAGTTTTTTTGCATTGTTATAGCCCCATGGCATTGATCAGTGTTATTGCCGCTCGGCTGCTCCTGCCTGAATCTCAGGGACGGAGCAGTCATTCGGCGATCGGACACGCAGGAGGCAGGTAGGAATCCTCCTAGTGTCCTGTAAGCTGTTCCGGACACTGCGATGTCACTGTGGCGGTCCCAAACAGCCCGACTGAGCTGCAGGGATGGTTTCGGATTCACTTCAGACGCGGCGGTCAACTTTGATCGCCGCATCTGAAGGGTTAATACCGGGCATCACCGAGATTGGGTATGTCCGGTATTAGCCGCAGGTCCCGCGTTCTATCGATGGAGACGGCGCATGACGTATATATATGTCCTGTGTCATTAAGGGGTTAAAGCAAAGAGAACAATCTGTGATTATTTGATCCTCTGAACTCCCTGTAAGTTGTTTTTTCAAAGAAAAATTCTGCTGAATATGAACATAACCCAGGATTGTCCTAAAGCTGATGAGACTCACCCATCTAAAGGGCTGTCCAGAGACGGGCAGCTGCCAGAGCCGGAGTTTTCAGGACTGCTGAGAGACAGAGGGTCCAGCATCTACAGCACAAGGACAGACAACACATTAGGGGATTAGCAGAATACATCGTATGAAGCTTTAGGCTAGGATAACATGGCCACCGTTATCACAACAGAGGCCGGCACCATGACGAATGAATGTGGCTACAGTGTAGTGTCCACAACTGGCCAGAAATGCAGGTGAATGTCACTTTCCTTCCATTTAGAGGGAACTGTGGTCTGCATTGCAGCAGAAAATGCCGGTGCGTTCAGGCGCTCTCCTCACAAGTGTAGATCAATCCAGGGTCGGATGCAAATCAAATCCAGAATGGGAAATGATATATAGGCAAAAGGATATTTATCATAAAAGAATAAAAATGAGGATAGTGAAAAAGGCCGTAACATGGGGGGGACAACATGTTTCGAAGGGCGTGATCCCTTCTTCATCAGGTCCAACCTGACGAAGAAGGGATCGCGCCCTTCGAAACGCGTTGTCCCACCCCCCCATGTTACAGCCTTTTTCACTATCCTCATTTTTATTCTTTTATGATAAATAAAATCCTTTTGCCTATATATCATTTCCCATTCTGGATTTGATTTGCATCCGACCCTGGATTGATCTACACTTGCGAGGAGAGCGCCTGAACGCACCGGCATTTTCTGCTGCAATGCAGACCACAGTTCCCTCTATTCCCAAGACCGCCTAGGATCATCCCAAGACGGGGAAGGTGACGTGGCAGCACTCCCAAACTTTCCATTCAGTACGCTATATGGTGTAGTACCCGTAGTGCAACACCCAAAGGTGAGCAGAACGGCTTTTCTTCACATTTACTCTCAGTTACTTGGAGTAACGGCACATTGCTGCCCTTTTTTTCTGTTCCCTTTTTTTCTATAGTTTCTCTTTCCTTCCATTTAATAATTCGTCTGTGTTGTAACTACAATTACCATGTAGCCCTGACAGTATCGTTAAAATAAATTTCTATGGATTACGAACTCTTTCATATGTTGTCCAGACATATCTCTGTCCTGAGACCCACTGCAAATGTGAGACTAATGCTGTGTAAGGGATTTGGTTGAGAACTGGGGAGTGAAGTGCACTCAGCTGAGGTCTTCATCCGCATTAGAACTCAAAATTGTTGTGGGTGTCAGCACTGAGACCTGGTGCCATCTAATTTTTTGAAATGCCAGCAGAACATTGCTAAAGTTTACTTTAATGACACTAACACTTTAATCTTGCTATATGTATAAGGAAGATCCTATGAATGAAGTCTAGAGAGCAGTGCTCAAAGGGACTATTGCAATGAACCACATGAAGGCCACATACACCGCTGTACAGACTCCGTCAGGCTCCACATGGATGAGATATTCCCCCAGGAGGTCCCTTAGGAATACTTCTGTATATATGTTAGTCCAAAAGCAGGAGGCATAAGGAGGTAGAGTAGAGGACCTGTGTGCCTCTATGGAGGCCCCATAAAGCAGAGCCACGTGCATGAGCCTAAACAACAAAAAAAAGATTAGGACTCCTCATACCTGGTCCATACTCTCAGGAATGAACTCCCCCTCACTGTTAATGCTCGTGAAGGAGCCGTTTCGAACCACTTGGTGCAGTTCATCTGGAATGTAACCTGGAGGAGGGGAACTCCTGTCCCTCGTATGATTTCCTAGAGATCGTGAGAGGAGGAGTAATGAGCAGTTATAGAATATAAATATATACACACATGATGGCGCAGCACTAACAAATAGTGAAGAAATCAAGAATTTATTGGCTCACATCACAGCAACATTTCTGCCCTCTCAGGACCAAGCTTGAAAATAGTCCTGTGAGAGGACGGAAACATTACTGTGATGTGAGCCCGTGCCTGGATAGCAATAAGTAGTGCTGCAAGTTTCTTGAGATTATATATATTATCTCTCTCTCTCTCTCTCTCTCTATCTCTATCTATATATCTCTATCTATCCACACACACACACACACAGTCATGGCTGTAAATTTTGGCACCCCTGAAATTTTTTCAGGAAAATAAAGTATGTCACAGGAAAGGATTGCAGTAACACAGGTTTTGCTATACACATGTTTATTCCCTTTGTGTGTGTATATAATATATATATATATATATATATATATATATATATATATATATATATATATATATATATATATATATATCTCCTCTCCTCTGTATATATATATATATATATATATAGATCTCCTCTCCTCTGTATATATATATATATATATAGATCTCCTCTCCTCTGTATATATATATATATATATATATATATATATATATATATATATCTCTCCTCTCCTCTGTATATATATATATATATATATATATATATATATATATATATATATATATATATATCTCCTCTCCTCTGTATATATATATATATATAGATCTCCTCTCCTCTGTATATATATATATATATATATATATAGATCTCCTCTCCTCTGTATATATATATATATATATAGATCTCCTCTCCTCTGTATATATATATATATATAGATCTCCTCTCCTCTGTATATATATATATATATATATATATATATATATATATATATATATATATATATATCTCCTCTCCTCTGTATATATATATATATATATATATATATATATATATATATATATATAGATCTCCTCTCCTCTGTATATATATATATATATATATAGATCTCCTCTCCTCTGTATATATATATATATATATATATATATAGATCTCCTCTCCTCTGTATATATATATATATATATATATATATAGATCTCCTCTCCTCTGTATATATATATATATTGCAGTAACACAGGTTTTGCTATACACATGTTTATTCCCTTTGTGTATATATAGATCTCCTCTCCTCTGTATATATATATATATATATAGATCTCCTCTCCTCTGTATATATATATATATATATATATATATAGATCTCCTCTCCTCTGTATATATATATATATATATATATATATATATAGATCTCCTCTCCTCTGTATATATATATATATATATATATATATAGATCTCCTCTCCTCTGTATATATATATATATATATATATATATATATATATATATATAGAGATCTCCTCTCCTCTGTATATATATATATATATATATATATATATATATATATATATATATATAGATCTCCTCTCCTCTGTATATATATATATATTGCAGTAACACAGGTTTTGCTATACACATGTTTATTCCCTTTGTGTATATATAGATCTCCTCTCCTCTGTATATATATATTGCAGTAACACATGTTTATTCCCTTTGTGTGTATTGGAACTAAACCAAAAAAGGAGGAAAAAAAGCCAATTGGACATAATGTCACCAAACTCCAAAAATGGTCTGGACACAATTATTGGCCCCTTTCAAAATTGTGGATAAATAAGATTGTTTCCAGCATGTGATGTTACTTTATACTCACCTGGGGCAAGTAACAGGTGTGGGCAATATAACAATCACACCTGAAGGCAGATAAAAAGGAGAGAAGTTCACTTAGTCTTTGCATTGTGTGTCTGTGTTTGCCACACTAAGCATGGACAACAGAAAGAGGAGAAGAGAACTGTCTGAGGACTTGGGAACCAAAATTGTGGAAAAATATCAACAATCTCCAGGTTACAAGTCCATCTCCAGAGATCTAGATTTGCCTTTGTCCACAGTGCACAACATTATCAAGAAGTTTACACCCCATGGCCCTGTAGATAATCTCCCTGGGCGTGGACGGAAGAGAGAAACTGATGAAAGGTGTCAACGCAGGAGAATCCGGATGGTGGATAAGCAGCCCCAAACAAGTTCCAAAGATATTCAAGCTGTCCTGCAGGCTCAGGGAGCATCAGAGTCAGCGCAAACTATCCGTCCACATTTATATGAAATGAAACGCTATGGAGGAGACCCAGGAGGACCCCACTATGGAGGAGACCCAGGAGGACCCCACTATGGAGGAGACCCAGGAGGACCCCACTATGGAGGAGACCCAGGAGGACCCCACTATGGAGGAGACCCAGGAGGACCCCACTATGGAGGAGACCCAGGAGGACCCCACTATGGAGGAGACCCAGGAGGACCCCACTATGGAGGAGACCCAGGAGGACCCCACTATGGAGGAGACCCAGGAGGACCCCACTATGGAGGAGACCCAGGAGGACCCCACTATGGAGGAGACCCAGGAAGACCCCACTGCTGACACAGAGATATAAAAAAGAAAGACTACATTTTACCCAAATGAACTTGAGTAACCAAAATCCTTCTGGGAAAACGTCTTGTGGACAGATGAGACCAAGATAGATCTTTTTGGTAAAGCAAATCATTCTACTGTTTACCGAACACGGAATGAGGCCTACAAAGAAAAGAGCACAGTATCTACAGTGACAAATGGTGGAGGTCAGTAATGTTTTGGGTTGTTTTGCTGCCTCTGGCACTGGGGGCCTTGAATGTGTACAAGACATCATGAAATCTGAGGATTACCAATGGATTTTGGGTCGCACTGTACAGCCCAGTGTCAGAAAGCTGGGTTTGTGTCCGAGATCTTGGGTCTTCCAGCAGGACAATGACCCCAAACATACGTCAAAAAGCCCCAGAAATGGATGACAACAAAGTGCTGGAGAGTTCTGAAGTGTCAGCAATGAGTCCAGATCTAAATCCCATTGATCACCTGTGGAGAGATCTTATAATTACTGTTGGGAAAAGGCGCCGTCCAATAAGAGACCGGGAGCAGTTTGTAAAGGAAGAGTGGTCCAACATTCCGGCTGAGAGGTGTAAGAAGCTTATTGATGGTTATAGGAAGAGTGGTCCAACATTCCAGCTGAGAGGTGTAAGAAGCCTATTGATGGTTATAGGAAGAGTGGTCCAACATTCCGGCTGTGAGGTGTAAGAAGCTTATTGATGGTTATAGGAAGAGTGGTCCAACATTCCGGCTGAGAGGTGTAAAAAGCTTATTGATGGTTATAGGAAGAGTGGTCCAACATTCCGGCTGTGAGGTGCAAGAAGCTTATTGATGCTTATAGGAAGAGTGGTCCAACATTCCGGCTGAGAGGTGTAAGAAGCTTATTGATGCTTATAGGAAGAGTGCTCCAACATTCCGTCTGAGATGTGTAAGAAGCTTATTGATGGTTATAGGAAGAGTGGTCCAACATTTCGGCTGAGAGGTGTAAGAAGCTTATTGATGCTTATAGGAAGAGTGGTCCAACATTCCGTCTGAGATGTGTAAGAAGCTTATTGATGGTTATAGGAAGAGTGGTCCAACATTCCGGCTGAGAGGTGTAAGAAGCTTATTGATGGTTATAGGAAGACACTGATTTCACTTATTTTTTTCCAAAGAGTGTGCAACCAAATATTAAGTTAAGGGGCCAATAATTTTGTCCAGACCATTTTTGGAGTTTGGTGACATTATGTCCAATTTGCTTTTTTCCTCCCTTTTTTGGTTTAGTTCCAATACACACAAAGGGAATAAACATGTGTTACTGCAATCCTTTCCTGTGAGAAATACTTCATTTTATAGAAACATTTCAGGGGGGACAACATTTACGGCCATGACTGTATCTATACACACATACATAATATTATATATATATATAATATCAGGACTGCTGAGAGACAGAGGAGGGGGTCCAGCATCTACAGCACAAGATCATTCATATATATACACACACACACACACATATATACATATACACACACACACACACGTATCACATAAAGCGTCTGTCAGGATAAGTAGTTACTCCTACCAATGACTGGATTCTTTTCTTTCGTCTCTGTCCCTCCAAACACTGTGTTATCCAGATCCTGTAGGGAAGGCATGTGCTCCATGTCACACAAGCGGGTGGCCTAAAGAGCCAGAAAGAGCCAAATTAGAAAAGGCACTTCATTTTCTCCACTTTGGATAATTCCTACATGTTAAAAGGGTCTTCTAATTAGATGATCACAATGTTTCCCTTTGCTGGGACCCACAGTGATTTTCACCCGGAGATTCATAGAGATTCTACAAAATTAGCTTTAGGACCACGTGGTCTTTGCCGTCCCTATAGCAGAGTCCCATTGCTGTCAATCGGATTCTGCTGCACAGTCCACACTATGGAATTCTGGGTTCATTGTATCCTGTCCTGAATTGCATAGACTGCATACTGCCCTGAATGGACATGTTGTAACAATTAACCCCTTAACGACGAAGGACGTAAATGTACATCCTGGTGATGCGGTAGTTAGCGCACCAGGACGCACATTTACGTCCTAAGCATAACCGCGGGCATTAGAGCGATGCCAGCATCATGCGCGGCAGGTCCCAGCTGTTGATCGCAGCCAGGGACCAGCCGGTAATGGCGCACATCCGCGATCCCGCGGATGTCCGCCATTAACTCCTCAGATGCCGTGATCAATACCGATCACGGCATCTGCAGCATTGCGGTCACTTAATTGGATGATCGGATCGCCCGCAGCGCTGCCGCGACGATCCGATCATCCTGCACGGCAGACGGAGGTCCCCTCACCTGCCTCCGCTGCCTTCCGGGAGTCTTCTGCTCTGATCTGCCTTCCCGCAGACCAGAAGATGACCGATAATACTGATCAGTACTGTGTCCTATACATAGCACTGAACAGGATTAGCAATCGAATGATAGCTATAAATAGTCCCCTATGGGGACTAGAAGAGTGTAAAAATAAAAGTAAAAAAAAGTAAAAGTAAAAAAAAATTGAAAAACCCCCTCCCCCTATAAAAACGTAAATTGCCCCATTTTCCCTATTTCACCCCCAAAAAGTGTTCAAAAAATATTTTATATACATATTTGGTATCGCCGCGTGCGTAAATATCCAAACTAGTAAAATAAAATGTTAAATGATACCGTACAGTGAACGGCGTGAACGTAACAAAAAAAAAAAAATCCAAAATAGCTGCTTTTTTATAAGATTTTATTCCCAAAAAAATTTTATAAAAAAATTTATTAAAAGTTTTATATAAGCAAATATGGTAAATAATAGATATGGCACAGCTCACTCGTTCACCCCTCCCGCGTCTCGGACCGAACCGGACCTTGCTTCAGGTAATAGTAGTAAGAGCAAAGAATGTCCAGCGCGGATGTCAAGCAATACGAAACTTTATTCAGCCATAACACCAAACGATGACAGGTGACGCGCGTTTCGGCCGCAATCAATGGCCTTAGTCTTACTAAGACTAAGGCCATTGATTGTGGCCGAAACGCGTCACCTGTCATCGTTTGGTGTTATGGCTGAATAAAGTTTCGTATTGCTTGACATCCGCGCTGGACATTTTTTGCTCTTATAAGAAAATATGGTATCAATAAAAAGTACGGATCACGACGCAAAAAATGAGCCCTCATACCGCCGCTTATACGGAAAAATGAAAAAGTTATAGGTCTTCAAAATAGGGGGATCTTAAACGTACTAATTTGGTTAAAAAGTTTGTGATTTTTTTAAGCGCAATAGTAATAGAAAAGTGTATAATCATGGGGATCAATTTAATCGTATTGACCCAAAGAATAAAGAACACACGTCATTTTTACCATAAATTGTACGGCGTGAAAACGAAACCTTCCAAAATTAGCAAAATTGCGGTTTTCTTTTTAATTCCCCACACAAATAGTATTTTTTGGGTTGCGCCATACATTTTATGGTAGAGTGAGTGATGGCATTACAACGGACAACTGGTCGCGCAAAAAGCAAGCCCTCATACTAGTCTGTGGATGAAAATGTAAAAGAGTTATGATTTTTTGAAGGCGAGGAGGAAAAAACGAAAACGTAAAAATAAAATTTTCTGCGTCCTTAAGGGGTTAAAAGGGTACTGACGTGGAAACTTTTTTTTTTTTTTTTTTTTTTTTAAATCAACTGGTGCCAGAAAGTTAAAGATTTGTAAATTACTTCTATTAAAAAAAAATCTTAATCCTTCCAGTACTTTTTAGTGTCTGTATACTAGAGAGGAAATTTTTTTTTTTTTTGGAACACAGAGCTCTCTGCTGACATCATGAGCACAGTGCTCTCTGCTGACATCTTTGTCCATTTTAGGTCCATTTAGCAGCATATGTTTGCTATGGGGATTTTCTCCTACTCTGGACAGTTTGTAAAATGGACAGAGATGTCAGCAGAGAGCACTGTGGTCATGATGTCAGCAGAGAGCTCTGTATTCCAAAAAGAAAACCATTTCCTCTGTAGTATTCAGCAGCTAATAAGTATTGGAAGGATTATGATTTTTTAATAGAAGTAATTTACAAATCTGTTTAACTTTCTGGCACCGGTTGATAAAAAAAAAAAAAAAAAAAAAAAAAAAAAAAAAAACAATAATAAGTTTTCCAAGGGAGTACCCCTTTAATACCCCCTGTGATGGTGCTGCAGGAGAGCTTAAAGGACATCTGCAGCGTAATTAACACTTATCCCCTAACCACAGGATAGGGGATAAGTGTTTGATCGCGGGGGGCCCGAACGCTGGGACCCTCTGTGATCTCCTGTACGGGGCCGCGGCTGTGCCGTGGCTCCCCCGTGCAAGGGGCGTGCCAGCCACAGCATGACGTTGCGGCCGGCACGCCTCCTCCATACATCTCTATGGGAGAGGCGGGGAGGCAGTGTTCCTGCCTCCCCGTCTCCCCCATAGAACTATATTGGGACAGGGAGGAGACGGGACCTCACTATGAGCGCTAATGGAGGCGCCCCGTCAGGGAGATCGAGGGGGGTCCCAGCGGTCGGACCCCCCGCGATCAAACACTTACCCCTATCTTGTAGATAGGGGATAAGTGTATATTGTGCTGCAGTTGTCCTTTAACACTTTCTGCCAGGTTCCCCAGGGATTAGCACTGGTCACTGGAGGCCCCCAGCAGTTTATGGTCAGGGGACAAGTTACAAGTTGGGTTTTCCCCACAAATAAGCAGAGAGCTGGAGGTGGCAGAGTACAGAAAATACAGATACAGGCAATAGGGGTCCGTGAGGCCTCTGACCTGGCTGTGAACATGCAGGACCAGCAGGATCTTCAGACTCTTCATGTGAGCGCTCCGGTCCAGCAGCTCCACCGCCTTGTCCAGATCATCCTGGGTTTTCAGTGGGATCACCAGCTACAGAGAAGCAGAACATCGCCTGGTTAGACCTGAAGAGGACTTATGTACATGGGAATATCTATTCAGCCATTTTAAACCAGGGTGCACGCAGCTGTTGCAACACTACAACTCCCAGCATGCTCGGACAGCCAAAGGCTGGGAGTTGTAGTGTTACAAAAGCTAGAGGCACCATGGTTTGGAAACACAGATCTATGTGGTTAGGTATGTGGGGGTCCCCAATGAGCCACAGGCAAGAGATCGTCTGGTGATAGAGGCTCCAGGGTCGCTAGAAGAACCTATAACAGTATTTCCCAACCCGTGTGCCTCCAGCTGTTTCAAATCTACTATTCCCAGCATGCCCAGGGGGGCGCTGGAGCCTTTGTCACCCATACGTCGGTTAAAGCAATGTTTCCTAACAAGGGTGCCTCCAGCTGTTGCAAAACTACAACTCCCAGCAGGCTCGGACAGCCTTCGGCTGTCCGGGCCTGCTGGGAGTTGTAGTTTTGCAACAGCTGGAGGCACACTAGTTGGGAAACACTGGCCTATACAGTAGATCCACTGGTGCCATATGAAACAAGGAGACCCTCCAGCCAGAACCTAAGAGACCTCATACTTCTCACAGCTGAGATTTTGCTACAATTCCAATTCAGACAACCTTTAGTGAGCTAAACAGCCCTGCACTAATACACTGTAGCCAAAAAATAAAAATGTAAATACTGGAGATAGATTTGTGCTGAGGATGGTCTAATTTGGATTTGGTGACAAACCCTCAGCTCTGAGAAGTATTAGGCCAGGATGGATTTTTTCCTTAGTGCTGGTCACCAGAGATCTTGAAATAAAGTTAAAAAAAACTCATTAGAAATACAAAAAAAAAAAAAAAAAACTTTCAGAATAGATAAGGTTTTGGTCCCACAAAACCCCAATAAAATGTTTCGGTGACACAGATCAGGTTCAGGGTTCTTAAAGGGGTACTCCCCTGGATAACATATTTTTATTTTTAAATCAACTGGTGCCAGAAAGTTAAACAGATTTGTAAATTACTTCTATTTAAAAATCTTAATCCTTACAGTACTTATCAGCTGCTGTATATTCTACAGGAAGTTCTTTTCTTTTCAAATTTCCTTTCAGTCTGACCACAGTGCTCTCTGCTGACACCTCTGTCCGTGTCAGGAACTGTACAGAGCAGGATAGGTTTTGCTAAGGGGATTTGCTCCTGCTCTGGACAGTTCTTAAAATGGACAGAGGTGTTAGCAGAGAGCACTGTGGATAGACAAAGAAGAAATTCAAAAAGAAAAGATCTTCCTGTAGAATATACAGCAGCTGATAAGTACTGTAAGGATTAAGATTTTTAAATAGAAGTAATTTACAAATCTGTTTAACTTTCTGGCACCAGTTGATTTAGAAAAAAGAATGTTTTCCAGGGGAGTACCCCTTTAATAACCCTGAACCTGATCTGTGTCACCGAAACATTTTATTGGGGTTTTGTGGGACCAAAACCTTATCTATTCTGAAAGTTTTTTTTTTGTATTTCTAATGAGTTTTTTTTAACTTTATTTCAAGATCTCTGGTGACCAGCACTAAGGAAAAAAATCCATCCTGGCCTAATACTTCTCAGAGCTGAGGGTTTGTTACCAAATCCAAATTAGATTTGTGCTGAGGATGGTCTATCTCCAGTATTTACATTTTTATTTTTTGGCTACAGTGTATTAGTGCAGGGCTGTTTAGCTCACTAAAGGTTGTCTGAATTGGAATTGTAGCAAAATCTCAGCTGTGAGAAGTATGAGGTCTCTTAGGTTCTGGCTGGAGGGTCTCCTTGTTTCATATGGCACCAGTGGATCTACTGTATAGGCCAGTGTTTCCCAACTAGTGTGCCTCCAGCTGTTGCAAAACTACAACTCCCAGCATGCCCGGCACTTTCTGGCACCAGTTGATTTAAAAAAAAATGTTTTCCAGTGGAGTACCCCTTTAAATCATGAAACTATGGCTGGCACCTCTGAGGAATCTGTGCACTCAAGACAAGCGGGGGTGAAATATTTACCCAGTAGTTGCTTAATAACTTGTGACTCAGAGACTGGAGAAAAGCCACAGGAAGGGTCTGAACCATCGGCGTCTCTGCACTTCCTCGCACTTTCTTTTACTTGTATAGATGCTATGACTGGGGGCGCCCGGCCTCGCACCTATTACTCAGCATGGATACTACACTGTTCCTGTCCACAAACATTAGCGCAACTAACATCCCCGTAATGAGCAGGAGAAGCTTTCGCAGAGCCCTTAGCCCGACTCCGCGCCATATACTCTTCTGGGTCTCCTGTGTGTTTTAGAGGCTGCATCACACAAGGTGGAGTTGCCCAGTTGAGGAATCTTTTTGGACTCAAAATATCCCGGTGACCTTTTTTTTTTTTTTTTTTTTTTTACCTTACTGTACCTTTAAAGGGGCACTCCGCCCCTAGATATCTTATCCCCTATCCAAAGGATAGGGGATAAGATGTCTTATCGCAGGGGTCCCGTCACTGGGGACCCCTGAGATCTTGGCTGTGGCGGCTCCCCTAGACATCCGGTGCATGGAGCGAACTTCGGATGACAGGCAATGCAAAGCGGAGGATCGTCACGGTCACACCCCACTCGTGACATCACGCCCCCTCCCATAGACTTGCATTGAGGAGTCGTGGCAGTGATGTCACTAGCCTCAGGCACTGCATCAGACGCTCTAAACAAATGCCAGGTGCAGCAGGGAGATCGCGGGGGCCTAAGCAAACATCTTATCCCCTATCTTCTGTCTAGGGGGCGGAGTACCCCATTAAAAGGGGTATTCCGGGCAAAAACATTTTATCCCCTATCCAAAAAGATAGGGGATAAGGTGTCTGAAAGCGGGGGGCCTGCTGCTGAGACCCCCACAATCTCCCTGCAGCACCCGCATTCTAAGCAGAGACTGCGTCACTAGTTTCGGAAACCTCCGGGTTTCCGGGACTGGGGGACGTGACGTCACGCCACGCCCCCCTCCATTCATGTCTATGGGAGGGGGCGTGACACCCCCTCCCATAGACATGAATGGAGGGGGCGTGGCGTGACGTCACGTCCCCAGTCCCAGAAACCCAGAGGTTTCCGAGACTGGAGATTCAGCACCCGTATAGAATGCTGGTGCTGCAGAGAGATCGTGGGGGGTCCGCGATCAGACACCTTATCCCCCCCTATACTTTGGATAGGGGATAAAATATTTTTGACCGGAATACCCCTTTAAATCTAGAAGGTCTAAATGGGCTGATTCACCTTATTGTTCCACCTTGTTCCAAATGTTCACCACTCTATGTCTCTCCACTGAATGTCTTGGGGGCTTCTTGGGATTGTGCCTTATTGTGATTGTTGCTCTTTTATTTTTCTTGTACTGACTGTACCCTGTTATATGATTTACCTTGTTTATCATATTTGTGTTTTCATGTTTGTATTACTTATATTTTTGGCTTATAATAGGGCATCACTGTTTGAAACATAATGAGCAGGAGCTGGACCGGGACGACTAGTTACCAACACTCCCATTCCTTACTCTAATGGGTTAAAGGGGTACTCCAGTGGAAATTTGTATTTTTTTTTTTTTTTTTTTTTTTTATGAACTGGTACCAGAAAGTTAAACAGATTTGTAAATTACTTCTATGTAAAAATAGTAATCCTTTCAGTACTTATTAGCAGCTGTATACTACAAAGGAAATTCTTTTCTTTTTTAATTTATTTTGCGGACACCTCTGTCCGTGTCAGGAACTGTCCAGAGCAGCATAGGTTTGCTATGGGGATTTTCTCCTGCTCTGGACAGTTCCTGATACAGGCTTCAGGTGTCAGCAGAGAGCACTGTGGACAAGACAAAAAAGAAATTTAAAAAGAAAAGAATTTATTCTGTAGCATAGAGCTGCTAAGAAGTACTGGAAGGGTAAAAAATTTTTAATAGAAGTAATTTGCAAATCTGTTTAACTTTCTGACACCAGTTCATTAAAAAAAAAAAAAATAATAATAAAATGTTTTCCACCAAAGTGCCCCTTTAACCCCCTTAAGGACGCAGGACGTAAATGTACGTCCTGGTGCGGTGGTACTTAACGCACCAGGACGTACATTTACGTCCTAAAGCATAAACCACGGGCATCGGAGCGATGTCCGTGTCATGCGCGGCTGATCCCGGCTGCTGATCGCAGCCAGGGACCCGCCGGCAATGGCCGACGCCCGCCGAGATTAACCCCTCAGGTGCCGGGATCAATACAGATCCCGGCATCTGCGGCAGTGCGCGATTTGAATGAATGATCGGATCGCCCGCATCGCTGCTGCGGGGATCCGATCATTCATAACGCCGCACGGAGGTCCCCTCTCTTTCCTCCGTGCGGCTCCCGGCGTCTCCTGCTCTGGTCTGAGATCGAGCAGACCAGAGCAGGAGATGACCGATAATACTGATCTGTTCTATGTCCTCTACATAGAACAGATCAGTATTAGCAATCATGGTATTGCTATGAATAGTCCCCTATGGGGACTATTCAAGTGTAAAAAAAAAATAAAAAAAAATGTAAAAGTAAAAAAAAAAAGTGAAAAATCCCCTCCCCAATAAAAAAGTAAAACGTCCGTTGTTTCCAATTTTACCAACAAAAAGCGTAAAAATTTTTTTTTATAGACATATGTGGTATCGCCGCGTGCGTAAATGTCCGAACTATTAAAATAAAATGTTAATGATCCCGTACGGTTAACGGCGTGAACGAAAAAAAAAAAGTCCAAAATTCCTACTTTTTTAATACATTTTATTAAAAAAAAAAATTATAAAAAATGTATTAAAAGTTTTTTATATGCAAATGTGGTATCAAAAAAAAAGTACAGATCATGGCGCAAAAAATGAGCCCCCATACCGCCACTTATAGGGAAAAATAAAAAAGTTAGAGGTCATCAAAATAAAGGGATTATAAACGTACTAATTTGGTTAAAAAGTTTGTGATTTTTTTTAAGCGCAACAATAATATAAAAGTATATAATAATGGATATCATTTTAATCGTATTGACCCTCAGAATAAAGAACACACGTCATTTTTACCATAAATTGTACGGCGTGAAAACAAAACCTTCCAAAATTAGCAAAATTGCGTTTTTCGTTTTAATTTCCCCACAAAAATAGTGTTTTTTGGTTGCGCCATACATTTTATGATATAATGAGTGATGTCATTACAAAGGAAAACTGGTCGCGCAAAAAACAAGCCCTCATACTAGTCTGTGGATGGAAATATAAAAGAGTTATGATTTTTAGAAGGCGAGGAGGAAAAAATGAAAACGTAAAAATTAAGTTGTCCGAGTCCTTAAGGCCAAAATGGGCTGAGTCCTTAAGGGGTTAAGCAGGACTCACCTCATTGTTGCTGTAGTGCAGATCCATACAATGCCCGAAGGCCACTTTAGCTTTGGCGTACAGATCTTCTAACAGAACCGGCCGGGAAAACTGCAGGATCCTGTAAAGAGATGATCGCATTAGTCCGGCTTGTTTCTCCGAGGGATTTATTGTCCTCCAAAACTGGATAAGGTTTTTATTCTTAAATAGGTTAAAATGTCTGTTTTAGGCCGGGTTCACACTGCGTTTGGGGTCTCACTATTTCTGTCATTTTATAATGGAAGTCAATGGGAAACAGATTCTGCAGAGGTCAAAACTGTAGCGCAAAACTACAGCTCCCATCATGTGACTTTCCAGCTTTTGCAAAAACTACAATTCCCAACATGTCCACAGACAACCTGTGACTTCCCAGCTACTGAAAAAACTACAACTCCCATCAAGTCCTGACAACTGAAAGCTGCACATGCTGGGAGTTATTGTTTTTGCAGCAGCTGAACAGTCACAGATTGAAGAACGTTGCCTCTAGGGCAGTGGTCTTCCAACCTGCGGACCTCCAGATGTTGCAAAACTACAACTCCCAGCATGCCC
>NC_079196.1:3420094-3486871 GCF_029499605.1 Hyla sarda | reverse complement strand
ACAGGAGGGGGGGACACTAGTGAGGTGACAGGAGGGGGGGACACTAGTGAGGTGACAGGAGGGGGGGACACTAGTGAGGTGACAGGAGGGGGGGACACTAGTGAGGTGACAGAGGGGGGGGTGACTAGGGAGGGACAGGAGGGGGGGACACTAGTGAGGTGACAGGAGGGGGGGACACTAGTGAGGTGACAGGAGGGGGGGAGACACTAGTGAGGTGACAGGAGGGGGGGAGACACTAGTGAGGTGACAGGAGGGGGGGAGACACTAGTGAGGTGACAGGAGGGGGGACACTAGTGAGGTGACAGGAGGGGGGGACACTAGTGAGGTGACAGGAGGGGGGTGACACTAGTGAGGTGACAGGAGGGGGGGTGACACTAGTGAGGTGACAGGAGGGGGGGGACACTAGTGAGGTGACAGGAGGGGGTGACACTAGTGAGGTGACAGGAGGGGGGGTGACACTAGTGAGGTGACAGGAGGGGGGGGACACTAGTGAGGTGACAGGAGGGGGGGGACACTAGTGAGGTGACAGGAGGGGGGGGACACTAGTGAGGTGACAGGAGGGGGGGGGACACTATAAACAAATTTGTATAAACAAATAGAGAGGGCCGCCCGGGCAGGTACAGTGGTAATAATGGGAGATTTTAACTATCCAGATATAGATTGGGGTCCGGGGTTGGCTAAAACTACAAAGGGGAGAAAATTCCTAAAATTTATTGCAGGATAATTTTATGGGCCAGTTTGTGGAGGACCCAACAAGAAGTGATGCCTTGTTGGATCTGATCATTTCCAACAACGCAGAGCTGGTTGGTAATGTAACTGTGCGGGAAAACCTTGGTAATAGCGACCACAATATAGTTACTTTTGACTTAAAATGTAGAAAACAAAGACAGACGGGGAAAGCAAAAACATATAACTTTAAAAAGGCAAACTTCCCTGGGTTGAGGGCTGCAACTACAGGACAAATAGACTGGGGGAGGTGTTCTCAAATACTGATACAGAAGGTAAATGGGACATCTTTAAATCAACTCTAAATAACTATACAGCTAAATATATACCAAAGGGGAACAAATATAAACGATTAAAACTAAATCCTACATGGCTGACAAATGAGGTTAAAAGAGCAATAAACAACAAAAAAATAGCCTTCAAAAAATACAAATCTGATGGGTCAGCTATAACATTTAAACAGTACAAGGAGCTTAATAAAATCTGTAAAAATGTAATAAAAACAGCAAAAATTCAAAATGAGAGACAGGTGGCCAAAGAAAGCAAAACTAATCCTAAATATTTTTTTAGATATATAAATACAAAAAAACCAAGGACAGAGCATGTAGGACCCCTTAATAATGATAATGGGGAGGTTGTCACAGGCGATCAAGAGAAGGCGGAGCTACTGAATGGGTTCTTTAGTTCTGTATATACTATGGAAGAAGGAGCTGACATTGGCCAGGTCAGTGCTGGTAACACATCATATAATGTACTGAACTGGCTTAATGTAGAGATGGTACAAGGTAAGTTAAGTAAAGTAAATGTAAGCAAATCTCCAGGGCCGGATGGACTACACCCAAGAGTTCTTAGAGAGGTAAGTCCAGTAATATCTGTACCCTTGTTCATGATATTTAGAGATTCTCTGGTGTCTGGTATTGTGCCAAGGGACTGGCGCAAGGCTAATGTGGTACCAATCTTCAAGAAGGGCTCTAGGTCTTCGCCAGGCAATTATAGACCGGTAAGTCTAACGTGCATTGTGGGTAAATTGTTTGAAGGACTTATAAGGGATTACATACAGGAATACATAGGGGATAATAGTATTATAAGTGATAGCCAGCATGGGTTTACTAAGGATAGAAGTTGTCAAACCAATCTAATTTGCTTTTATGAAGAGGTGAGTAGAAGCCTTGACAGAGGAATGGCTGTGGATATAGTGTTTCTGGATTTTGCCAAAGCGTTTGATACTGTCCCTCACAGACGTCTGACAGGTAAGTTAAGGTCCTTGGGCTTGGAAACTTTAGTTTGTAACTGGATTGAACACTGGCTCATGGATCGTACCCAGAGAGTGGTGGTAAATGATTCGTACTCTGATTGGTCCCCGGTTATTAGTGGTGTACCCCAAGGTTCAGTACTGGGCCCGCTGCTGTTTAATTTATTTATCAATGATATAGAGGATGGTATTAACAGCTCTGTTTCTATCTTTGCAGATGACACCAAGCTTTGTAGCACGGTACAGTCTATAGAGGATGTGTATAAGTTACAAGATGACTTGGATAGACTAAGTGTCTGGGCATCCACTTGGCAAATGAGGTTCAATGTGGATAAATGTAAAGTTATGCATCTGGGTACTAATAACCTGCAGCATCGTATGTCTTAGGGGGGATTAAACTGGCAGAGTCACTGGTAGAGAAGGATCTGGGTGTACTTGTAGATCACAGACTACAGAATAGCATGCAATGTCAGGCTGCTGCTTCCAAAGCCAGCAGGATATTGTCATGTATCAAAAGAGGCATGGACTCAAGGGACAGGGACATAATACTCCCCCTTTATAAAGCATTGGTACGGCCTCACCTGGAATATGCTGTTCAGTTTTGGTCGCCTGTTCATAAAAGGGACACTGCAGAGTTGGAAAGGGTGCAGAGACGCGCGACCAAACTAATATGGGGCATGGAACATCTTAGCTATGAGGAGCGATTAAAGGAGTTACAATTGTTTAGTCTTGAGAAGAGACGTTTAAGGGGGGATATGATAAACGTATATAAGTATATTAATGGCCCATACAAAAAATATGGAGAAAAACTGTTCCAGGTTAAACCCCCCCAAAGGACGAGGGGCACTCCCTCCGTCTGGAGAAGAAAAGGTTTAGTCTAAAGGGGCGGCACGCCTTCTTTACCGTGAGGACTGTGAATTTATGGAACGGTCTACCTCAGGAACTGGTCACAGCAGGAACAATTAACAGCTTTAAAACAGGGTTAGATACATTCCTGGAACAAAATAACATTAAAGCTTATGCAGAATTATAAAACTACATCCCTTTCCCTTATCCCCTTACATCCTTCCCTTCAATCCCCTGGTTGGACTTGATGGACGTCTGTCTTTTTTCAACCATACTAACTATGTAACTATGTAACTATGTAACTATGTGACAGGAGGGGGGGGGACACTAGTGAGGTGACAGGAGGGGGGGGTGACACTAGTGAGGTGACAGGAGGGGGGGACACTAGTGAGGTGACAGGAGGGGGGGGGTGACACTAGTGAGGTGACAGGAGGGGGGGGGTGACACTAGTGAGGTGACAGGAGGGGGGGGACACTAGTGAGGTGACAGGAGGGGGGGGGGGGACACTAGTGAGGTGACAGGAGGGGGGGGGGGGACACTAGTGAGGTGACAGGAGGGGGGGGGGGGACACTAGTGAGGTGACAGGAGGGGGGGGACACTAGTGAGGTGACAGGAGGGGGGGGACACTAGTGAGGTGACAGGAGGGGGGGGACACTAGTGAGGTGACAGGAGGGGGGGGACACTAGTGAGGTGACAGGAGGGGGGGGACACTAGTGAGGTGACAGGAGGGGGGGGGTGACACTAGTGAGGTGACAGGAGGGGGGGGTGACACTAGTGAGGTGACAGGAGGGGGGGGACACTAGTGAGGTGACAGGAGGGGGGGGTGACACTAGTGAGGTGACAGGAGGGGGGGACACTAGTGAGGTGACAGGAGGGGGGGGGGGGGGCACTAGTGAGGTGACAGGAGGGGGGGGGGGACACTAGTGAGGTGACAGGAGGGGGGGGGACACTAGTGAGGTGACAGGAGGGGGGGGGTGACAGGACGTAACCATCTCTATGGGGGGGAGGGGGGGTATGTCACTCACCTGCGGGTGGCCGGGCTGTGCTGCTCCCTGTCACCACTCTCCGCCCCCCAGCCCGCTCCTCCCGTGTACCGGGGGGACACAGGCCCGGGGGCAGCTCTTCTCTCCGCCCGGGGACCAGTCACATGAGCCCGCGGCTCCGCAGCTCTCCAGCGGCCTCGTCACAAGATGGCGGCCATTCGGACTCGGCAGCGACTACAATCCAGTGGGGACTTCGGCTTCGTGGTCAGGCTGCACCGGGCGGACACACGGCGGATCCCTCGGCTCTGAAGTCACCGGGCACCGGCGGGAGCGGAACCAGAACAAGGCGACCAGACAGCGCGGGTGACGTCACGGGGGCGGGGCCAGCCTCCTTCGTGGAGTCGACGATAGGTTTGTGGGCGGGTTCTTAATGACATCTCGCAGAAGGGGCGTGGGTATGCTAATAGGAAAGGGCGGAGTTAACTCACTCAAACAAGGAGGCGGGCTCTACAACACAGTGATTGACAGATGACTGAAAATACACTGAGACAGCAAAATGCACATAGAAGCGAAAATCCTGAAACACTGTACCGAAAAAATCACAGCCTAATGTTATAAAATGTATTTCTGTGCAAAATAAAGCGCGGCCTGTAACCACCAATCAGGTGGCTGCTTCTTATTTCCATTCTCCCTGAAAGCTGGAATGTAATTGGTTGCTATGGGCAACATCACTGTTCCTCATAGCAACCAATCACAGCTTAGCTTTCATTTTTCATATTGCTCTGGTTGGTTGTTAATAAGCAACAGAGAATTTTACCATAGCAACCAATCACAGCTCAGCTTTAAACTGCCCTGACAAAATGAAAGCTTGTCTCTGATTGGTTGCTATAGGCAACAAAGACAATAGTTGTCTCCAAACAGTGGACCTGAAAGAAAACTACAACTCCCAGCATGCCCGGACAGCCAATGGCTGTCCGGGCATGCTGGGAGTTGTAGTTTTCCAACAGCTGGAGGCCCACTGTTTGGAGACCAAACTATTGTTCCCCACACTGTCGCTCTTCAGTAGTTGCACAACTACAACTCCCATCATGCCCTGATGAAACTGTCGCAAAACTTTTCGGACGAGAATCCTGTTGTGCGGTATTTGATGCACTTACGCCCTGTCATTCTGGCCACTTATGGGTCAACCGGCGCCATCTTATATGTCTTCAATTCCCCAGACCGGTGAACAAAAGAAATGCTTTGACAGTGCCGCCATATTGCGCTCAAACGCCCTAGGAGGATAAGGGATTGTTCACACATAAATTAAAGGGGTATTCCCATGGAAAACTTTTCTTTTAAATCAACTGGTGCCAGAAAGTTAAACAGATTTTTAAATTACTTCTATTAAAAAATCTTAATCCTTCCAGTACTTTTTAGGGGCTGTATACTACAGAGGAAATGCTTTACTTTTTAGATTTTTCTGATGTCATGACCACAGTGCTCTCTGCTGACCTCTGCTGTCCATTTTAGGAACTGTCCAGAGCAGCATATGTTTTCTATGGGGATTTTCTCCTACTCTGGACAGTTCCTAAAATGGTCAGCAGAGAGCACTGTGGTCATGACATCAGAAAAATGTAAAAAGTAAAGCATTTCCTCTGTAGTATACAGCCCCTAAAAAGTACAGGAAGGATTCAGATTTTTTAATAGAAGTCATTTACAAATCTGTTTAACTTTCTGGCACCAGTTGATTTAAAAAAAAAAAAAAAAAAAAGTTTTCCACGGGAGTACCCCTTTAAATCTATATCTTTGTCCAGAAGAAATAGAAGAAATAAAAATGCGCACATCGGCAGGACTGTGAATAGCGTTGCTGAGTGTTTAACATTTACTTTTTTTATAGGAAATAAAACGTATACCTTAAGACATGTAAAAAAAAAAAACTGAGGCCATACAGTATAATCAGTTTCCCATTGACTTACATTATAAAAGAAAGCGGACCGTAATACGTTTATTTTTTTTTGGCGTACACAATAGCGGAATCAGATACCTTTTTGTATACAACATGGTTGAACGTACTGTTATGGAAACAGTGACAAAAACGCATTGTTAGCCCGGCTTGACCGTGCACGTCGTCCATGGACACAGGGGGCGCCGTTAAACATCTTCTGTAGTTACCTCGGAGCTTATAGACAGGTCATAAGATGCGGTATACAGAGGAGGACATCCAAGGGTTAAAGGGGTACTCCGGTGAAAACCTTTTTTCTTTTAAATCAACTGGTGGCAGAAAGTTAAACATATTTGTAAATTACTTCTATTAAAAAATCTTAATCCTTCCAGCACTTATTAGCTGCTGAATGCTACAGAGGAAATTCCTTTCTTTTTGGAACACTGATGACATCATGAATACAGTGCATTATAATAACATCAGCAGAGAGAACTGTGCACTTGGAAAATTGTGTCGGGTAAATTGGGCCTTAAAGGGGTACTCCGGTGGAAAATATTTTTTTTTCCATATCAACTGGCTCCAGAAAGTTAAACAGATTTGTAAATGATTATATCTTCACAAGGCAATAAAGGAATGGAATGAATCGGCAACTCACCAGTCTTCTCTTCTGAAAAAGTTCCTTTATTCAAACATAATCACAGCATGAAATGCAATTAGGGAGAGGGATCGGTGCAGGGGGGGTAAAATGTAGTAGGCGACAGATTCTGTTTCACTCGTTATACGAGCTTCATCCGGCCATGTCTACCTGGAACTCTATGCTGCTTCTTATACAGGTGAGTGGCCAATCAGAAAACTATTCTGGACCGCCCATCTGGTCTGACGTACCTGGTGATGCTTCTTAGGGCATCGCCATTGGCTATAAGTCGCCATTTTGAAAGTGCGTCAGTAGAAGTTAGCAATAAATTACATACTTGTAAAAAATGTGTGTATAGTGATACATTTAAAAACAAGGTGCATAATCAACTTTCTCGTTAAGACCAAGTGGACCTGCTGCCGCTGTATGTATAATCCAGTAAGTTTCTCTTTGTAGTAAATACTGGTCGATGTTGATCCCAGGTTTAGGTTTAACTCTTTCGATCCCAGCAAATTTTAAATTGTCAGTTTTTCCGCTGTGGGCCTCTATCATATGGGTAACAAGTCTGGGTGCTCCTTTTAATGTGCGGAAAGAATACAGGTGTTCCCTAATTCTTGCGCATAATTGTCTTATAGTTTTCCCGATATAATAGAACCCACAGGGACAAAAAATGACATAGACCACATATTTTGTTCTGCATGTGATGAGTTCTGATACTGTATGCGTTATTGCTCCTATCCTCATTGTTTTATATTCAGCATTGAATTTGCAGAAGCTACATGTCCTGCATGCGAAATTTCCTTTCGGAGTAAATTTTTCAAGCCATGTACCTTCTGTATTCTTAATTTTCTCCTGTTTCTTTCGGGTATTTCCTAATCTCGTACAGAAAAAACAAAACGTTAGGAAATACCCTAAAGAAACAGGAGAAAATTAAGAATGCAGAAGGTACATGGCTTGAAAAATTTACTCCGAAAGGAAATTTCGCATGCAGGACATGTAGCTTCTGCAAATTCAATGCTGAATATAAAACAATGAGGATAGGAGCAATAACGCATACAGTATCAGAACTCATCACATGCAGAACAAAATATGTGGTCTATGTCATTTTTTGTCCCTGTGGGTTCTATTATATCGGGAAAACTATAAGACAATTATGCGCAAGAATTAGGGAACACCTGTATTCTTTCCGCACATTAAAAGGAGCACCCAGACTTGTTACCCATATGATAGAGGCCCACAGCGGAAAAACTGACAATTTAAAATTTGCTGGGATCGAAAGAGTTAAACCTAAACCTGGGATCAACATCGACCAGTATTTACTACAAAGAGAAACTTACTGGATTATACATACAGCGGCAGCAGGTCCACTTGGTCTTAACGAGAAAGTTGATTATGCACCTTGTTTTTAAATGTATCACTATACACACATTTTTTACAAGTATGTAATTTATTGCTAACTTCTACTGACGCACTTTCAAAATGGCGACTTATAGCCAATGGCGATGCCCTAAGAAGCATCACCAGGTACGTCAGACCAGATGGGCGGTCCAGAATAGTTTTCTGATTGGCCACTCACCTGTATAAGAAGCAGCATAGAGTTCCAGGTAGACATGGCCGGATGAAGCTCGTATAACGAGTGAAACAGAATCTGTCGCCTGCTACATTTTACCCCCCCTGCACCGATCCCTCTCCCTAATTGCATTTCATGCTGTGAGTATGTTTGAATAAAGGAACTTTTTCAGAAGAGAAGACTGGTGAGTTGCCGATTCATTCCATTCCTTTATTGCCTTGTGAAGATATGAACTTTTTGTCAAGTATCAGAGCACCACCACATCTCTAACTATACTTCTCCGTATAAGCGTCATACACGACTGCCCGTCAGAGCCTAAAATAGCAGTGCCGAATATCACTTCTTTGCTTTAGATTTGTAAATGACTTCTATTAAAGAATTTTAACCCTTCCAGTACTTATCAGCTGCGTAGACTACAGAAGAAGTTGTGTAGTTCTTTCCAGTCTAACCACAGTGCTCTCTGCTGCCACCTCTGTCCGTGTCAGGAAGTGTCCAGAGAAGGAGAGGTTTGCTTTGGGGATTTGTTCCTGCTCTGGACATTTCCTGATATGAACAGAGGTGTCAGCAGAGAGCACTGTGGTCAGACTGGAAAGAACTACACAACTTCCTGTGGAGCATACAGCAGCTGATAAGTACTGGAAGGATTAAGATGTTAAGATTTTTAAATAGAAGTAATTTATAAATAAAGTAATAAAACGAAAGCAGTTCTCAGTGACTCACTCAATCTAAAGGCTAAGTGTGTGGCGGATAGACGGTTTAGATCAGTGTTCTCCAACCTGCGGACCTCCAGATGTTGCAAAACCACAACTCCCAGCATGCCCGGACAGCCGTTGGCTGTCCGGGCATGCTGGGAGTTGTAGTTTTGCAACATCTAGAGGTCCGCAGGTTGGAAACCACTGGTTTAGATCATTAAATGAAGCCAACTGAAGAAGGGGTCTGGTTTACCCTTTTGTACTCCTGTCAGGCCCAAGGCCTGATCATTAAAATCCTATATGTGTATTATAAATTATAACTGTGTGATGTATTATCCAAGACCTGGGGGTGGAGGTCATTCAGA
The DNA here is from genome assembly GCF_029499605.1 of Hyla sarda. Taxonomy (NCBI): domain Eukaryota; kingdom Metazoa; phylum Chordata; class Amphibia; order Anura; family Hylidae; genus Hyla; species Hyla sarda. The sequence continues at coordinate 3,477,879 of NC_079196.1, read as the reverse complement.
CTGTGGGTTTGTGTATTGCATTTTATTTGGGGTCTGGCTGTTTGTTTACATCTCCTTCGAAGTCAAAGGCTTTTTTGAAGTCATGCACTCTGGTCCCATCATATAATCAAACAGATAAGGGGCCAGGAAGAGAGAAGACCCCCTGGTGGGATCAGAGGGGAGGGGGGAATGGAGTCTCCCTTCCAAAAAGGCAGATATATGATATTTAACAATGCTAGACTCAGGGTGTTCAATGCTGTGCAACAAGCTGACAAGACTATCCTAAGAACAGCTGTAACTCACTCTCATGGACGGCTATATCATCATGCTGTAAGAACTTCATCTTTTGTTTTCTGAACTTGTCTTGCAAAACTCTTTTATATATATTGTTATACTTGTTTGTCATTTGTTTCTGTATTTTTATATAGTCAGCACTGTGATACCTTTTATCAGATTAAATGTTTAATTAATCAGCTCTGGTCTTTGATCTCTAAATATATGAGCTCACCTTTCTGAAGGCAGCTCTGGTGGAAACACGTTTATCTAAGGGTTAATTTGGTGACTTGCTGGGACTAGTAGTGTATACCAAGAGGTCTGGTGGCCTTAACCCTTGCACCATCACACTCTCTCTAATGTCTTGGCTGGACCGATAGGGTGTCATCGTGACAACTCCCGAAACACGTTTGGCGATTTTTAGCGGAAAGTGGTCATCTAGGCTTAACCCCTATAGACACTGAGCAAATACAAGCGTGGCATTTAAAGGGGTTATCCAGGAAAAAAACTTTTTTTATATATCAACTGGCTCCAGAAAGTTAAACAGATTTGTAAATTACTTCTATCAAAAAATCTTAATCCTTTCAGTACTTATGAGCTTCTGAAGTTAAGGTTGTTCTTTTCTGTCTAAGTAATCTCTGATGACACGTGTCTCGAGAACCGCCCAGTTTAGAAGCAAATCCCCATAGCAAACCTCTTCTAAACTGGGCGGTTCCCGGGACAAGTGTCATCAGAGAGCACTTAGAAAAGAACAACCTTGACTTCAGAAGCTCATAAGTACTGAAAGGAATAAGATTTTTTAATAGTAGTAATTTACAAATCTGTTTAACTTTCTGGAGCCAGTTGAGATATATATATATATATATATATATATATATATATATATATATAAAAAGTTTTTTCCTGGATAACCCCTTTAAGTCCGGAGCTACTGAAATCCGGTAGAAGTAGGTTGTGCTCAGAGTTAGCGGCTATTATTTGCCTTTTGTGCCCCTGCACATTTACCACCTTTACAAGTTTATCTCGGCTCCAGGAAGAGCGCCCCCTAAACAGGTCACCTGATCTGTAGTCAGCAGGCCGTGACCTCCGGCAGGCTCGCTAGCGAGGACGGCCACACGGAACATCGATCTCTGGCGAGCGAGAGATCACACAGCCAGGGGGAGGAGCCAAACCGAAGGACGTAGAGCGCTGAGTGAAATCCAGCAGGTCATCCCACAAAGTATCGGGGACATCATCTTGGCTCCTGGCGCTGTCATCTTGCTGACATTATCTGCCAATATAGGACTTTGCCCGTTTCTCAAACAGACGCCATAGGAACTTTTGCTTTTGCAGGTGGAATCCTTACTATATGTGCAAATGTATATAATATACGCTCAGTGAGACGGACGTTATTATCTACACTGCTCAAAATAATAAAGGGAACATAAACACCACAATGTATATACACTGCTCAAAAACATAAAGGGAACATAAACACCACAATGTATATACACTGCTCAAAAACATAAAGGGAACATAAACAACACAATGTATATACACTGCTCAAAAACATAAAGGGAACATAAACAACACAATGTATATACACTGCTCAAAAACATAAAGGGAACATAAACACCACAATGTATATACACTGCTCAAAAACATAAAGGGAACACAAACACCACAATGTATATACACTGCTCAAAAACATAAAGGGAACATAAACAACACAATGTATATACACTACTCAAAAATATATAAAGGGAACATAAACAACACAATGTATATACACTGCTCAAAAACATAAAGGGAACATAAACACCACAATGTATATACACTGCTCAAAAAACATAAAGGGAACATAAACAACACAATGTATATACACTGCTCAAAAACATAAAGGGAACATAAACAACACAATGTATATACACTGCTCAAAAACATAAAGGAAACATAAACATCACAATGTATATACACTGCTCAAAAACATAAAGGGAACATAAACAACACAATGTATATACACTACTCAAAAATATATAAAGGGAACATAAACAACAATGTATATACACTGCTCAAAAACATAAAGGAAACATAAACAACACAATGTATATACACTGCTCAAATATATAAAGGGAACATAAACACCACAATGTATATACACTGCACAAAAACATAAAGGGAACATAAACAACACAATGTATATACACTGCTCAAATATATATATAAAGGGAACACGTAACCAACACAATGTATATACACTGCTCAAAATAATAAAGGGAACGTAAACAACACAATGTATATACACTGCTCAAAAAACATAAAGGGAACATAAACAACACAATGTATATACACTGCTCAAAAATATATAAAGGGAACATAAACACCACAATGTATATACACTGCTCAAATATATATAAAGGGAACATAAACACCACAATGTATATACACTGCTCAAAAAACATAAAGGGAACATGAACAACACAATGTATATACACTGCTCAAAAACATAATGGGAACATAAACAACACAATGTATATACACTGCTCAAATATATATACAGGGAACATAAACAACACAATGTATATACACTGCTCAAAATAATAAAGGGAACATAAACACCACAATGTATATACACTGCTCAAATATATATAAAGGGAACATAAACAACACAATGTATATACACTGCTCAAATATATAAAGGGAACATAAACAACACAATGTATATACACTGCTCAAAAAACATAAAGGGAACATAAACAACACAATGTATATACACTGCTCAAAATAATAAAGGGGACATAAACACCACAATGTATATACACTGCTCAAATATATATAAAGGGAACATAAACACCACAATGTATATACACTGCTCAAAAATATATAAAGGGAACATAAACACCACAATGTATATACACTGCTCAAAAATATATAAAGGGAACATAAACAACACAATGTATATACACTGCTCAAAAACATAAAGGGAACATAAACAACACAATGTATATACACCGCTCAAAAATATATAAAGGGAACGCAATGTAACTCCGAGTCACTGACACTTGTGTGAAATCCCACTGTCCACTCAGGAAGAACACTGATTGACAATCAATTCACATGGAACAGACAACAGGGGGAAATTATAGGCAATCAGCAAGACACCCCCAATAAAGGAGTGATTCTTCAGGTGGTGACCACAGACCACTTCTCAGTTCCTATGCTTCCTGGCTGATGTTTTGGTCACTTTTGAATGCTGGCGGTGCTTTCACTCTAGTGGTAGCATGAGACGGAGTCTACAACCCACACAAGTGGCTCAGGTAGTGCAGCTCATCCAGAATGGCACATCAATACGAGCTGTGGTAAGAAGGTTTGCTGTGTCTGTCAGCGTAGTGTCCAGAGCATGGAGGCGCTACCAGGAGACAGGCCAGTACATCAGGAGACATGGAGGAGGCCGTAGGAGGGAAACAACCCAGCAGCAGGACCGTTACCTCCGCCTTTGTGCAAGGAGGAGCAGGAGGAGCACTGCCAGAGCCCTGCAAAATGACCTCCAGCAGGACACAAATGTGCATGTGTCCACTCAAACGGTCAGAAACAGACTGTATGAGGGTGGTATGAGGGCCCGACGTCCACAGGTGGGGGTTGTGCTTACAGCCCAACACCGTGCAGAACGTTTGGCATTTGCCAGAGAACACCAAGATTGGCAAATTCACCACTGACACCCTGTGCTCTTCACAGATGAAAGCAGGTTCACACTGAGCACATGTGACAGACGTGACAGAGTCTGGAGACACTGTGGAGAATGTTCTGCTGCCTGCAACATCCTCCAGCATGACCGGTTTGGCAGTGGGTCAGTAATGGTGTGGGGTGGCATTTCTTTGGGGGCCGCACAGCCCTCCATGTGCTTGCCAGAGGTAGCCTGACTGCCATTAGGTACCGAGATGAGATCCTCAGACCCCTTGTGAGACCATATGCTGGTGCGGTTGGCCCTGGGTTCCTCCTAATATAAGACAATGTTAGACCTCATGTGTCTGGAGTGTGTCAGCAGTTCCTACAAGAGGAAGGCATTGATGCTATGGACTGGCCGCCCTTTCCCCTGAATCCGATTGAGCACATCTGGGACGTCTCGCTCCATCCACCACAGACTGTCCAGGAGTTGGTGGATGCTTTAGTCCAGGTCTGGGAGGACATCCCTCAGGAGACCATCCTCCACCTCATCAGGAACATGCCCAGGCATTGTAGGGAGGTCATACGGGCACGTGGAGGCCACACACACTACTGAGCCTCATTGGGACTTGTATTAAGAACATTACATAAAGTTGGATCAGCCTGTAGTGGAGTTTTCCACTGTGATTTTGAGGGTGACTCCATATCCAGACCTCCAGGGGTTGATAAATTTGATTTCCATTGATAATTTTTGTGGGATTTTGTTGTCAGAACATTCAACTATGTAAAGATGAAAGTATTTCATACGATTAGTTCATTCAGATCTAGGATGTGTTATCTTAGTGTTATCTTTATGTTTTTGATCAGTGTAGAATTACATACTGACGTGCACACTGTGATATACGTAATGTATTCGTGTTAAGCTGCGACTGTTGGGACATGTGCTTAGTATCCATATGACCACAAGGGCCCTGCGGATGTAATTTTAACAGATATTGAAAATCCACTTTCTGTAGATTTTATTGTGATTATTATTGTTAAATGTTTTTATGGTTATCTGGCTTCATTGAATGATCTAAACCGTCTATCCGCCACACACTCCGCCTGCTTTTGTTTTATTACTTTATTGGGATTTGCTTCGAAACTGGGCTGTTCCCGAGACACGTGTCATCAGAGAGCATTTAGACAGAAAAGACTTCAGAAGCTCATAAGTACTGAAAGGATAAAGATTTTTTTAATAGAAGTAATTTACAAATCTAGGTATGTGAGAAAAAACCGCACTCACCCGTTCTTCTTGGTGCAGGATACAGATTTATTCTTAAGAGGTGACAAAGATGTCCATGGAACGCAGCTACTACAGGTCGGCTGGGACTCTTCCATACGGTGTGACAGCTGTTTCACGTCTCAGCCCGCTCCGTCAGACCACTTTACAAATCTGTTTAACTTTCTGGAGCCAGTTTTTTCCTGGATAATCCCTTTAACCTCGTGTTTTCTATTGTGAGCTCCACAATCCATTTTTTATTGTAATTTACAAATCTGTTTACCTTTCTGGCACCAGTTTATTAAAAAAAAAATTATTAAAATTATTTTTTTCCACTGTAGTACCCATTTAAAAGGGTACTCTGCTGCTCAGCGTTTGGAACAAACTGTTCCAAACGCTGGAGTCGTGACTACGTCACGCCCCCTCCCATAGACTTGCATTGAGGGGGCAGGGCGTGAGGTCATGAGGAGGCGGGGTCATGATGTCACAAGCTCCTGGCTCCAGTGTTCGTAACAGTTTGTTCCAAACACTGAGCACCGGAATACCCCTTTAAGGGCTCATTCATACTATGGAATATCTACCCAGAGATATTCTGGGCGGAGATTCCGTATGAAGCAGGTGCTGGAGCTAGGACCACTCGGAAATGGGCCATCTCAATAGACGGCAATGCATTTCGGAGCAGATTCTGCCAAAAGAACATTTGTTCCGCCTCAGATATTCCGCAGTGTGAATGGTGCAGCAGAATCCCCCTGAAAACAATAGGAGGCTGCTGTGCTGCCCAACTTCCCCCCATCCTGATCGGCATCTGCTTCACCGCTCAGCAATGAATCTGCAGCTTCTACAACATCGACCCCCATTGACATGCTGGGATGTGTAGTTCTCCAACAGGAAAGCTGCAGGTCGGAGGCCACATTATACAGGTGAAGCAGGGACTGCCGCGGTGGCGCCTGAAGACGAGGTCTTTACATTTGTGGGGGAAGTTTTCATTCTTTTTTTAGCCAAAATCAGAAATGGAAACGACCGAGAAAAACAATAATATGTGTTTTGGGCCCATTCCTGGTTTTACCTAAAAATCCTCCCTATATTCCTTCACACTGCAGAATCACCGCTCGCTGAATTCGGCGAGCGGAGATTCCATCTGGCGGCCGCCGACAAAAATACTTCGGCGCTAGGGCTATGCAGTGCTTGCGGAATCCGCGCAAAGAATTGACATGTTCCTTCTTTGCACAGAACAGTTTCAGCGGCAGAATTGTCCGCCGCTGAAATTCCGCAGTGTGACCGAGTCTTGCGGAGACCCGTTCACACTAATGTTACGTTCACACCGTGGAATTCCGTAGTGTCGTCGTACCCTATGAGTGATCAGACCAGGACAGTAATATACGGTTGTGCTCATAAGTTTACATACCCTTGCAGAATTTATGATTTCTTATCCATTGCTCAGAGAATATGAAGGAAAACACAAAAACTTTTCCTTCACTCACGGTTAGTGGTCGGCTGAAGCCATTTATTGTAACACAACTGTCTTTACGCTTTTTCTATTATAATCACAACACAAACTATTCAAATGACCCTGATCAAAAGTTTACATACCCCAGCTCTTAATACCGTGTGTTGCCCCCTTTAAAGGGGTACTCCGCTGCTCAGCGTTTGGAACAAACTGTTACACTGGAGCCAGTGCGGGGAGCTTGTGACATCATAGCCCCACCCCCTAATGATGTCACGCCCCCCCCCCCCTCAATGCAAGTCTATGGGAGGGGGTGTGATGACTGTCACACCCCCTACCATTGACTTGCATTGAGGGGGTGGGATGTGATGTCATGAGGAGGCGGGGCCATGACATCACGAGCTCCCGTCTCCAGTGTTAGGAACAGTTTGTTCCTAGTGCTGAGCTGTGTTGCCCCCTTTAACATCAATGACAGCTTGAAGTCTTTCGTGGTAGTTGTGGATGAGGCTCTTTATCTTCTCAGATGGTAAAGCTGCCCATTCTTCCTGGTATAAAGTCTTCAGTTCCCCTAAATTCTTGTCTTACATGAACCGCACGTTTGAGGTCTCCCCAGAGGGGTCAATGATATTAAGGCTGGAGACTGAGGTGGCCACTCCAGAACCTTCACTACAGGACGACTTGGCCTTGTGATTTGGATCGTTGTCATGTTGGAATGTCCATCCCAGGCGCAGCTTCCTGGATGATGAGTGTAAATTGTTCGCCACTATTTGGGGATACGGCACAGAGACAAGCCGCAAACCTTCTGGTATCATTTGACTTCATTCGAAGTGATGAGACTAAGATTTGGACATAACCATAAACACAACATTTGGAGAGGAGTCAACAAGGCTTATAATGAAAGGTCCCCCGTTCCTTCTGTGAGACATGGTGGTGGATCGCTGATGTTTTGGGGATGTGTGAGATACAAAGGCGCAGGAAATTTGGTCAGAATTGATGGCAATATGAATGCAGTAATGTATAAACAAATAGTGGCGAACAATTTACACTCATCATCCAGGAAGCTGCGCCTGGGATGGACATTCCAACATGACAACGATCCAAATCACAAGGCCAAGGCGACCCATAGTGAAGGTTCTGGAGTGGCCACCTCGGTCTCCAGCCTTAATATCATTGACCCCTCTGGGGAGACCTCAAACGTGCGGTTCATGTAAGACAAGAATTTAGGGGAACTGGAGGCTTTATACCAGGAAGAATGGGCAGCTTTACCATCTGAGAAGATAAAGAGCCTCATCCACAACTACCACGAAAGACTTCAAGCTGTCATTGATGTTAAAGGGGGCAACACAGCTCAGAGCTAGGAACAAACTGTTCCTAACGCTGGAGACGGGAGCGCGTGATGTCATGGCCCCGCCCCCTCATGACATCACATCCCACCCCCTCAATGCAAGTCAATGGTAGGGGGTATGACAGTCATCACACCACCTCCCATAGACTTGCATTGAGGGGGGGGGGGGGGCGTGACATCATTAGGGGGTGGGGCTATGATGTCACAAGCTCCCCGCACTGGCTCCAGTGTAACAGTTTGTTCCAAACGCTGAGCAGCGGAGTACCCCTTTAAAGGGGGCAAGACACGGTATTAAGAGCTGGGGTATGTAAACTTTTGATCAGGGTCATTTGAATAGTTTGTGTTGTGATTATAATAGAAAAAGCGTAAAGACAGTTGTGTTACAATAAATGGCTTCAGCCGACCACTAACCGTGAGTGAAGGAAAAGTTTTTGTGTTTTCCTTCATATTCTCTGAACATTGGATAAGAAATCATAAATTCTGCAAGGGTATGTAAACTTATGAGCACAGCCGTATCTGGGACACCTGGGATCACATGGTGCTTTGCTGCGCTCCACTGGTTTGCGCCATTACGTCATCCGGCCCAAATGGCAATAAACATGAATCTTTTTTTGGACCCAGATAGGAGACCTGGCTGACTAGGGACAAAACCACAATACAGAGTCATTATTTGCCTTCATATTAACAAAGGGATTCGTCATTATTTCTCTTCATCTTCATTAACCATAACTCTCAATGTTTCTGAGGCTTGTTATTTTTTGCGCCACCCAATTAACCAAAAACATCACTCATTTTACCACCAAATCTACAGCCAAAACAAAAAATATTGGTGGGACAAAAGAAAAATAAAAGAAAAAAAGAAAAAAAAGTTACATTTGAGAGTTTTCGTTTCTACACGTTATCTTTATTCTGTAGGTCTATATGATAACAATGATACCTTATATACCGTATATACTCAAGTATAAGCCGACCCGAATATAAGCCGAGGCCCCTAATTTCACCCCAAAAAATCAGGAAAATGATTGACTCGACTATAAGCCTAGGGTGGGATATACATCATCCAGACCCCCGTCATCATCCAGACGCCCATCATCCCCCCCCCTTCATCATCACCACCTGTCAATCCCTTCATCAGTGGTCTTCAACCTGCGGACCTCCAGATGTTGCAAACCTACAACCCCCAGCATGCCCATAGTTTTGAAACCTCTGGAGGTCCGCAGGTTGAAGACCACTGCGGCCTTCATCATCATCATCCAGACACCCATTCATGCGGGTCCCTGGGTGTCATCGTCAAGGCAACATCACTAGTCCGGGGCCGGGCCCAGAGCACAGAGATGAGGGCCTCCCGGTGAAGATGGACAGCCCGGAACGACTAACCCTCCCCACCGGACGGTCCCTGCAGCATAGATGGCCCGGACCAGCTCACCCTTCCTTCCCACCGAGGGGAGGGGAGTAGAAAACTAAAGGGGGTGTCTGGATGATGACGAAGGCCGCAGTGGTCTTCAACCTGCGTACCTCCAGATGTTTCAAAACTACAACTCCCAGCATGCCCGGACAGCCGATGGCTGTCCGGGCATGCTGGGAGTTGTAGTTTTGCAACATCTGGAGGTTCGCAGGTTGAAGACCACTGAGAAGAGATTGACAGGCGGAGAGTTCACTTGAGTATAAGCCGAGGGGGGGCGTTTTCAGCACGAAAAATCATGCAAAAAAACTCAGCTTATACTAGAGTATATACAGTATATTGGTTTTAAATTCACTTTTAAACATTATAATTTTTGTAGGAAAAGGAGTATTCTTAAAATCCTCCTCTCCTGACCCCTCGAACCCCTTTTGTTTTCCGTATATGAGGCTGTATGAGGGTCATTTTTTGCGCTATGATCTGTAGTTTTTATTGCTACCATCTTTGTTTTGATCGGACTTTTTGATGCCATTTTTATTTTTTTCTGGTGTATAAAAATGAACCAGAAATAAGCTAAATTGGACTTTAGTATTTTATTTTTTTTTTACATTTACGCAATTCAATATGCGGTTTTATTAACATTATATTTTAATAGTTTAGACATTTCTGCAGGTGCAGACACCAAATATGTTTATTTTTGCGTACATTATTTTATCTGGAAAATGGGAAAAGGGGTGTGATTCCACCTGCTATGAGGGAAGGGGCTTATTCACATTTATTAACACTTTTTTACATTTATTTCACCCTTTTTAGTCCTCCTAGGAAAATATTACACGTGATCTTTCCATTGCATACACTGAACAATGTTGTGCCACAGGAACCTGCCATAGCACAGCATTGATCAGTGTTATCTGTGCTCCATTACTACAGCCTGCAATAGCATTGATCAGTGTTATCGGTGCTCCATTACTACAGGCTGCCATACCACAGCATTGATCAGTGTTATCAGCGCTCCATTACTACAGCCTGGCATACCACAGCATTGATCAGTGTTATCAGCACTCCATTACTACAGCCTGCCATACCACAGCATTGATCAGTGTTATCTGTGCTCCATTACTACAGCCTGCCATACCACAGCATTGATCAGTGTTATCAGCGCTCCATTACTACAGCCTGGCATACCACAGCATTGATCAGTGTTATCAGCACTCCATTACTACAGCCTGCCATACCACAGCATTGATCAGTGTTATCTGTGCTCCATTACTACAGCCTGCCATACCACAGCATTGATCAGTGTTATCAGCGCTCCATTACTACAGCCTGCCATAGCACAGCATTGATCAGTGGTATCAGCGCTCCATTATGACAGCCTGCCATAGCACAGCATTGATCAGTGTTATCAGCGCTCCATTACTACAGCCTGCCATACCACAGCATTGATCAGTGTTATCAGCGCTCCATTACTACAGCCTGCCATAGCACAGCATTGATCAGTGGTATCAGCGCTCCATTATGACAGCCTGCCATAGCACAGCATTGATCAGTGTTATCAGCACTCCATTACTACAGCCTGCCATACCACAGCATTGATCAGTGTTATCAGCGCTCCATTACTACAGGCTGCCATAGCACAGCATTGATCAGTGTTATCAGCGCTCCATTATTACAGCCTGCCATACCACAGCATTGATCAGTGGTATCAGCGCTCCATTACTACAGGCTGCCATAGCACAGCATTGATCAGTGTTATCAGCGCTCCATTATTACAGCCTGGCATACCACAGCATTGATCAGTGTTATCAGCACTCCATTACTACAGCCTGCCATAGCACAGCTTTGATCAGTGTTATCAGCGCTCCATTACTACAGCCTGCCATAGCACAGCATTGATCAGTGGTATCAGCGCTCCATTATTACAGACTGCTGAGGCTGCCTGCACTGTTGGAGCACAGATAGGACAGGACAGAGATAAGTAAGGGAACCCTCCGCTCATCCTCTCCACTATTCGGGCTCCCGCAATTTTTCTTCGATCAGCTCCACTAAACCACCAACATTGTAATTCCGTCACTTTAAGAAGCCACAATCATTTTTGATTGGTGATGTTCAGTATTATCTATGGGTATAAAGTGCGTTGAGCTCCTAAACACGCCTTATAGAATGTGAGCAGGCGCAGGGCAGACATGTACACCCGTTGTCCTCTAGGGGTTAAGATCACAACCCTCTGCCTGTCTGCGGATCTGATGGCTGTAAATAATTCATCACAATTATGCTTGGATCAATTTGGCCTCAAAGGAGTTGTCCAGGAACAGCAAACCAGAGCTCAATTCCAAAAACAGCGCCACCCCTGTCCTCAGGTGATATTACAACTTGTCTACATCCACCAATAGAACTGAGCTGCCATAGCACATACAAACTGAGGACAGGGGTGGCGCTGTTTTCTGTCCCTGGACAACCCCTTTAAGGGAACATTTTGCAGCAGATTTGTCGACGGCGTAAAACAGCGACATCTGTGAATCCTCCCTGACAATCCCTGCGGCGGTGCGAGCCGGACCGGATGGGGAGAGGTCATTACGGTTCATTGGGGTCAGTTTGCTTGTTCTGCTGCCCCAATTTGCTTAAAGGGGTACTCCAGTGGAAAACATTTTTTAAATCAACTGGTGCCAGAAAGTTAAACAGATTTGTACATTACTTCTATAAAAAAAAATCTTTAGCATACAGCTGCTAAAAAGTACTGGAATGCTACAGAGGAAATTTTCTTTTCGAATTTCTTTTTTTTTGTCTTGTCCACAGTGCTCTCTGCTGACACCTGATGCCCGTATTAGGAACTGTCCAGAGCAGAAGAAAATCCCCACAGCAAACCTCTCCTGCTCTGGACAGTTCCTGACACGGACAGAGGTGTCAGCAGAGAGCACTGTGGACAAGACAAAAAAGAAATTCAAAATGAAAAGAATTTCCTCTGTAGCATACTAAAAAGTACTGAAAGGATTAAGATTTTTTTAATAGAAGTAATTTACAAATCTGTATAAATTTCAGGCAACAGTCGACTAAAAAAAAAAAATAAAAAAAAAAAAATAAAAATAATGTTTCCACCGGCCGGCGTACCCCTTTAAAATTTCTGCAATTTGAGGGCACCGTATGTATACAGGTCAAGCCCCAGAGGTAAACACATTTGCAAAGTTTTCACTATACATTGATAAATGACGTACAATAGACTGGACAAGACCCGGCATAAAAACACGAAGATACAGCGAGATCGAGACAAGTTTAAAAAAATAAAAAATTAAAAAGAAAAGAAAAAGAAAGAAGATGCATTAAAATAAATTCTCTTTATTGTTCCATTTAGTTACAATTCAGACATCACAGATCAGGTAATGTAAAGTGAGTGCAAGAAATAAGGCACAGCTCATGCGTATTTATTATTATTTCTCACCATTTTCAAAATCCCTGCTTGCTGTCAATGAATGAATCCTTGTTCATACCCAGAGCCTGAACATTTGCACAGACCTTAAAGGGGTATTCCAGGAAAAAACTTTTTTTTTATATATCAACTGGCTCCAGAAAGTTAAACAGATTTGTAAATTACTTCTATTAAAAAATTCTTAATCCTTCCAATACTTATGGGCTTCTGAATTTAAGGTTGTTCTTTCTGTCTAAGTGCTCTCTGATGACACGTGTCTCGGGAAACGCCCAGTTTAGAAGCAAATCCCCATAGCAAACCTCTTCTAAACTGGGCGGTTCCCGAGACAGGTGTCATCAGAGAGGATTTGGACAGAAAAGAACAACCTTAACTTCAGAAGCTCATAAGTACTGAAAGGACCAAGATTTTTTAATAGAAGTAATTTACAAATCTGTTTAACTTTCTGGAGCCAGTTGATATATAAAAATAAGTTTTTCCCTGGAATACCCCTTTAAAAAGGGGCACTACGGTGGAAAACATTTTTAATTTTTTTTTATTTTTTTAAATCAACTGGTGCCAGAAAGTTAAAAACAGATTTGTAAATTACCTCTATAAAAAAAAAATCTTAATCCTTCCAGAACTTATTAACTGCTGAATACTACAGAGGAAATTATTTTCTTTTTGAATTTCCTTTCTGTCTGACCACAGTGCTCTCTGCTGTCACCTCTGTCCAGAGCAGGAGAAAAGGAGTACTATGGGAATTTTCTCCTGAATTGGACAATTCCTGACATGGACAGAGGTGTCAGCAGAGAGCACTGTGGTCAGACAGAAAAGAAATTCAAGAAGAAAAGAACTTCCTGTGGAGCAAACAGCAGCTGATAAGTACTGGAAGGGTTAAGATTTTTAAATAATCCCCATAGCAAACCTCTCCAGCTCTGGACAGTTCCTGACATGGACAGAGGTGTCAGCAGAGAGCACTGTGGTCAGACAGAAAAGAAATTAAAAAAAGAAAAGAACTTCCTCTGTAGAATACAGCAGCTGATAAGTACTGGAAGGATTAAAGGGGTATTCCAGGCCAAAACTTTTTTTATCTATCAACTGGCTCCGGAAAGTTAAACAGATTTGTAAATTACTTCTATTAAAAAATCTTAATCCTTCCAATAGTTATTAGCTTCTGAAGTTGAGTTGTTGTTTTCTGTCTAACTGCTCTCTGATGACTCACGTCCCGGGAGCTGTGCAGTTCCTATGGGGATATTTTCCCATCATGCACAGCTCCCGGGACGTGACATAATCATTGAGCAGTTAGACAGAAAACTTCAGAAGCTAATAACTAAATCTAAATACAAATCTGTTTAACTTTCTGGCACCAGTTGATTAAAAACAAAAAAATGTTTTTCCAGTGGAGTACCCCTTTAAATTTCTCACCGTTAAAGAGATTGTATCCGGTCTCGAATCATTGCAGGTATATAATGCTTAGTGTGAATTTTACAAACCAGAGACAAGAGAGAGAATTGTGCTCCTGATATACAGTATATCATTCTAGGATAGTGGTCTTCAAAGTGGGGACCTCCAGATGTTGCAAAACTACAACTCCCAGCATGCCCGGACAGCCTAAGGCTGTCCGGGCATGCTGGGAGTTGTAGTTTTTCAAACATCTGGAGTGCTGGTTTGTAGACCAATGCCTTAGTCCAGTGTTTCCCACCCTGTGGCTCCTCAGCTGTTGCAAAACTACAACTCCCAGCATAGCAACTGTTAAAGGGATATTGGGAGTTGTAGATTTGCAACATCTGGAAGCCCACAATTCAGAGACCAAAGCTTGCTGAGCGGAATTGCACAATAAATCCCGAAAATGCAAGACCCATTGACTTCAATAGGGATTCCGCCACGGAATTTCGTAAAAATATTAGACTGGTCATCTACTTTTGCGGAAAGCTGAATCACCGCAGAAATTCCGCTGTGTGAATGGGACAGTAAATTTCTGCGGAAATTCCGGCAGAATTCCACACGTAGATTCCGCCGCGTGACCCGGGCCTAAGGCTGCAGGCGGAGGAGATGCAGAACAGGGATGAATGGTGGCGTTATATATAATAGGAAAAAGGCGGAGCTGCCACTACGCTGGGGGCGGGGCTAGGAGCGTATTTTAGGATCAGTAAGTTATACATACAGGATCATTCGCTGCAGTTTTGCTATAGAATTAACATGCGACCCCCCCCCCCCCTCCCCCTTCACTCTATGATACGTATGGAAAAAAAAAAATCAGTGTATGGCGACAAAAAATGAAATAGCGGATGAATAAATACTCATCTGAATAAACATCCCTCATGTACGGCCATAACACCTCTGCCTACAGACTCCCACAGCCGGGACTACTACTACTCCCATCATGGAACACACTGTTTCCATGATGGGAGTAGTAGTTCCCTGGCTGCGGGAGTCTGCAGACAGCTGGGGAGGCTACATTAGTGTTTGTACTACTATCCTCATCATGGAACAGACTCTGTTTCATGATGGGGGTTGTAGTACAGGGGCTGAGGGATTGATCTCACCAGGTTTCAACTCTGAGACCCGATGCGATCAGAAGTTGTTAAGCAGGGGAGCGGGCGGCATGCTGCGTAACCCTGCCATGTATAGTGTGTTTTAACTTTCAATCCCCCACGGGACCCCTGAATGGCCGGTATCGAGGAGCCAATCAGGGCTCTCAGTGGGAGATTTAAAAATGAAAATTGTGAGTAGCAGCGGGGGCCATATCTATATTTAAAGCGCTGTGGAGGGCAAGATATATAGCACTGCAGGGGGGGGGGGGTGTAGTCAGGAGACATATAGCCTATATATCTAGCCCACAACAGCACATTAATAAAGAGATGACCCCCGCCTGCGCATTAAATATATATCCCCGCCAACACATTAATAAATATATACCCCCCGCCAGCACATGTATAATGTCCCTCCCCGCAGCGCATGTATAATGTACCTCCCCGCAGCGCATGTATAATGTCCTTCCCCCGCAGCGCATGTATAATGTCCCTCCCCCCGCAGCGCATGTATAATGTCCCTCCCCCCGCAGCGCATGTATAATGTCCCTCCCCCCGCAGCGCATGTATAATGTACCTCCCCGCAGCGCATGTATAATGTCCTTCCCCCGCAGCGCATGTATAATGTCCCTCCCCCCGCAGCGCATGTATAATGTCCCTCCCCCCGCAGCGCATGTATAATGTCCCTCCCCCCGCAGCGCATGTATAATGTCCCTCCCCCCGCAGCGCATGTATAATGTCCCTCCCCCCGCAGCGCATGTATAATGTCCCTCCCCCCGCAGCGCATGTATGTCCCTCCCCCCGCAGCGCATGTATAATGTACCTCCCCGCAGCGCATGTATAATGTACCTCCCCGCAGCGCATGTATAATGTACCTCCCCGCAGCGCATGTATAATGTACCTCCCCGCAGCGCATGTATAATGTACCTCCCCGCAGCGCATGTATAATGTCCCTCCCCGCAGAGCATGTATAATGTCCCTCCCCGCAGCGCATGTATAATGTCCCTCCCCCCGCAGCGCATGTATGTCCCTCCCCCCGCAGCGCATGTATAATGTACCTCCCCGCAGCGCATGTATAATGTACCTCCCCGCAGCGCATGTATAATGTACCTCCCCGCAGCGCATGTATAATGTCCCTCCCCGGGGGGTATATATTTATTTATTAATGCGCCGGCGGGGGGTATATATTTATTATATTTATAAATGCGCTGGCAGGGGTAATATCTAATGCACTGTTGGGGGGGCTAGATATATAGGCTATATGTCTCCCCCCCCCCCCCCCGCAGCATTATATATCTTGCCCCCCACAGCGCTATTAATATAGATATGGTCCCCTGCTAGTCACAATGTTCATTTTTAAATCTGCTGGGAGCCCTGATAGACTCCTCAGTACCGGCCATTCAGGGCTCCCCGCGGGGGATTTAAAAATGAAAGTTAAAACACTCTAAACATTGCAAGGTTGTGGACCATGCCGCCCGCTCCCCTGCTTAATAACTTCAGATCACATCTGGTCTCAGAAGGGAAACCCGGTGCGATCAATCCCTCAGCCCCTGTACTACAACCCCCATCATGGAACAGAGTCTGTTCCATGATGAGGATAGTAGTACAAACACTAATGTAGCCTCCCCAGCTGTCTGCAGACTCCTGCAGCCAGGGAACTACTGCTCCCATCATGGAAACAAGTGTGTTCCATGATGGGAGTAGTAGTAATCCCTCAGCACTGCAGGAGTCGCTGATGTCACCTCTTCAGAGCTCAGAAGTAATAACGGATATTATAAACCGGGTGCAGATGACATAAAGGATCATCCATCACCCATAGACTTCAATGTTAAAAATAATGGCTGTTAATTTACCTGTTTCTTGTGACAGAAGTAAAATTAGTGCACGCGCCGTTTGTTCTTCTGTCACAAATAACGTCCGTTATTCATGACGGGTCATAACAGGTCATAACGGATAATAAAAAATCCCATAGGCTTTAATGGGATTTTCTAACTGACGTTTATTACGGATCTTTTAATGGATGAATTTTATAGTGTGAAGGGGCCTCAGGTCGTGAACGCAGATACTCTGAAAACAATGCAAGGAAATCCGCGCTATTTACGATGCCGTTCAGGATATCTGAGCCAGGCCAGAGTCTGGGGACCGGACACAGTCAGCTCTGCTACATGGTGTCGTGAGCGGCTTTTATCATTACACAATCTCCAGGATCATATGGATTAAGCGGACGGTGTGATAATACTTTGGCGCACATTACTCATCAGCGCATCCATTCAGCTCGGCAATTACGCCAGGTGGTTCCCAGGGTCCCGGACATCAGAGCTTGGGGCCAGGGATGTCCGCCATCATTTTCTTCAGCGCTTTGGCGTTCTCCCCATCCGGAGCCTCCGGCCAATTGTTGTGATCTGAATAGAAAAAGGACAAAGTGGTTGAGTAGCGCGGCGGGAAATCTCAGCACGGGAATAGTCACCGACCGGTCAATGAGACTCAGATCACATGACGTCTCCCACTAGTGCTGGTAACTACTAGGACCTGGAGGGCGGATGAGCTGCGATACCCACAAGCGGTAACCATGTGACCAGATTTACAGGCGGGATACATACACTGTGGGGGTTTTCTATGCTTTTAGGTTCTTAAATACATAAGAAATAACATGAAAATTACCAGAAGTGACCACAGACCTGCTTTGGGCCATCCGGTTTTTACAGATAAAAAAAAAAATAAAATAAAATAAAAAATTTTAGTAATGCATTAAAAGATGCATAACAAAATGGTAGCAATTTGCAATAAAACTCATATATTAAACATAAACAAAAAACAAATAACAGTTTATGGAGCCTCAAAAATGATGGCTGAAGTCATAACTGAACTGCGAACGTCTAGAATAGAAGTCTCCAAACTGTGGACCTGCAGCTGTTGCAAAATTACAACTCCCAGCATGCCGACATACTGGGAGTTGTAGTTTTGCAACATCTGAGGATTTTTATGTCTCTATCACACATATTTCACAAAAAAATAGCATATTACAGCTGCTCAATGTCTTTTCCATCTTCTCAAAGGGAGGGGACGTGTCCTTTCTTCTCAGCACTGTGTTGACTCCTCCCCCTCCCTCACTCTGCTGACTCCCTGCTCTCAGAACAGCCTGGCAGCCCTGCTTTAACCCTTTGCTCTCTGGATTTATGCTGTATACACACACACACAATGATTATTGGAGATTGCCTGTACTCTACCACCAAAGACAATATTGAGTGTATATCTTACATCTTACTAAATAAGTGCAAAGGTTTAGTGCTAAAAGTATAGATTTTTTTATGCATACATTTTCTATATGTCCCTTTTCCATTCATATGTATCGTCCTTTGCCAGTTCTGTAATGCTGTAGTTTTGGAATAGTTTAGGTACAGTGTTTGGATATCTCTTTTTACAGCAGTGTTGCCTTCAGCTGCATGCCTACATCTTTTGTAAAACTACAACTCCCAGCATGCCCCGACATCCTTTGACTGTCCATCCCTGCTAAAACTTTGTGTTACAGCAGTGTTGCTGCAGGCTGTGTTCCTCCTGCAGCCTTGTCAATCAGCCATCTTGTGTCCATGACCCTTGGACATGCTCATGCTGCTGTGGGACTCAGGGTCCCAGGAAATATGGGGACCCCTAATGGTTTGATTTTCAAAGACAGTTTGGTTTCATAAAATGTGAAAATTGTTTAAAAAAATTTGAAAAATATTAGAAAAACTATTGTTTTGCCAAGATGTACAGCATATAAAAAGTTTTTATATCTGACAGTGTTCATTTAAAAAAAAAAATTTTATTATAATTTAAAAAAAAATTGGAAAGGGGGGTAATTTTTATATTATTAAAATATGTAAAGTCACATAGTACGGTTGAAAAAAGACAGACGTCCATCAAGTCCAATCGGGGGATTGAAGGGAAGGATGTAAGGGGATGAGGGGAAGGGATGTAGTTTTATAATTCTGCATAAGCTTTAATGTTATTTTGTTCCAGGAATGTATCTAATCCTGTTTTAAAGCTGTTAATTGTTCCTGCTGTGACCAGTTCCTGAGGTAGACCGTTCCATAAATTCACAGTCCTCACGGTAAAGAAGGCGTGTCGCCCCTTTAGACTAAACCTTTTCTTCTCCAGACGGAGGGAGTGCCCCCTCGTCCTTTGGGGGGGGTTTAACCTGGAACAGTTTTTCTCCATATTTTTTGTATGGGCCATTAATATACTTATATATGTTTATCATATCCCCCCTTAAACGTCTCTTCTCAAGACTAAGCAATTGTAACTCCTTTAATCGCTCCTCATAGATAAGATGTTCCGGGCCCCATATTAGTTTAGTCGCGCGTCTCTGCACCCTTTCCAACTCCGCAGGGTCCCTTTTATGGACAGGTGCCCAAAACTGAACAGCATATTCCAGGTGAGGCCGTACCAATGCTTTATATGTATATATGTTCTTTATTTATTATAAATTTTTTCTACGTCAACAGTCGGGAATGGGTTAAACGACCTGCAGTGTAAATTTAAAATCTGTGGTGCTGAAAACGTTGCAGATCAACAATGAATCCAGTATTGTGGTGTTTGCCGTGAGCATCAAAATCGGTAGTGGAAAATCTGCAACAAACCGGCGTGATCTGGTACACAAGGGTGTAGATCACCAGGACGCTGTCAGATCGAGACCGTAACCCTCTGCAGCAATCAGCAAGTATAACACTGGCCAAAGCCTCGGCCCTGCGCTGACTGCCCACGATGACCATTTCTTGTGAAAAAATGTAATAAAAATAAAAAACACTGGTTCATGGTTTGCTGTTTTTTGGCCATGTTTTTTTATTGAGAGTTTTGTGGTGAATTCAGCTTTAAAATCCACAAGATATTAAAGGGGTACTCCGCACCTAGACATCTTATCCCCTATCCTATAAGATGTCAGATTGCCGGGGTCCCACTGCTGGGGACCTCCGGGATAGCCGCTGCGGCACCCCGCTATCATTACTGCACAGAGCGACAGGCAATACAGGGGCCGGAGCATCGTTACCTCATGGCTCCGCCCCTCGTGATGTCACAGCCCGCCCCTCTCAATACAAGTCTATGGGAGGGGGTGTGGCGGTTGTCACGTCCCCTGCCATAGACTTGCATTAAGAGGGCGGGCCGTGATGTCACGAGGGGCGGAGCCATGACGTCACGCTGCTCAGTCCTCGCTGTGCAGTAATTATAGCGGGGTGCCGCAGCGGCGATCCTGGGGGTCCCCAGCAGTGGGACCCTGGCGATCTGACATCTTATCCCTTATCCTTTGGATAGGGGATAAGATGTCTAGGGGCGGAGTACCCCTTTAAAAAAAAAATTATAAGAAAAATCACATTGATTTTAAAGGGGTACTCCACTGGCCAGCGTTTGGAGCATTTAGTTCTGAATGCTGTGGGGGTCGGCCACGCCCCCTCATTACAAGTCTATGGGAGGGGTCGTGGCTGCTGCCCCCTCCCATAGACTTTCATTGAGGGGGCGTGGCCAACCCCCACAGCGCACACACAGCATTCAGAACTAAATGCTCCAAACGCTGGCCAGTGGATTTACCCTTTAATGTACAATTTAAAATCTGTCTAAAGAATTACCAAGTCCCCAAAAATCGTAAGGACTGTGAAAATCTGCACCAAAAATTTTTGTTTGTTTATTTTTTTGATGGGAAGTGTAATTCTGCAACATCCGTACAAGTTTAGTTATATTGTAGTTTTCCAACACTTGTCAGGGCATGATAGGAGTTGTAGTTTGAAGGACATTGTGGTACGGGCCGAGGGTCTTACCTGGCACCGTCCAGTGGCTGTGGTACGGGCCGAGGGTCTTACCTGGCACCGTCCAGTGGCTGTGGTACAGGCCGAGGGTCTTACCTGGCACAGTCCAGTGGCTGTGGTACAGGCCGAGGGTCTTACCTGGCACCGTCCAGTGGCTGTGGTACAGGCCGAGGGTCTTACCTGGCACCGTCCAGTGGCTGTGGTACAGACCGAGGGTCTTACCTGGCACAGTCCAGTGGCTGTGGTACAGGCCGAGGGTCTTACCTGGCACCGTCCAGTGGCTGTGGTACAGACCGAGGGTCTTACCTGGCACCGTCCAGTGGCTGTGGTACAGGCTGAGGGTCTTACCTGGCACCGTCCAGTGGCTGTGGTACAGGCCGAGGGTCTTACCTGGCACAGTCCAGTGGCTGTGGTACAGACCGAGGGTCTTACCTGGCACAGTCCAGTGGCTGTGGTACAGGCCGAGGGTCTTACCTGGCACCGTCCAGTGGCTGTGGTACAGGCCGAGGGTCTTACCTGGCACCGTCCAGTGGCTGTGGTACAGGCCGAGGGTCTTACCTGGCACCGTCCAGTGGCTGTGGTACAGGCCGAGGGTCTTACCTGGCACCGTCCAGTGGCTGTGGTACAGACCGAGGGTCTTACCTGGCACCGTCCAGTGGCTGTGGTACAGACCGAGGGTCTTACCTGGCACCGTCCAGTGGCTGTGGTACAGACCGAGGGTCTTACCTGGCACCGTCCAGTGGCTGTGGTACAGACCGAGGGTCTTACCTGGCACCGTCCAGTGGCTGTGGTACAGACCGAGGGTCTTACCTGGCACCGTCCAGTGGCTGTGGTACAGGCCGAGGGTCTTACCTGGCACCGTCCAGTGGCTGTGGTACAGACCGAGGGTCTTACCTGGCACCGTCCAGTGGCTGTGGTACAGACCGAGGGTCTTACCTGGCACCGTCCAGTGGCTGTGGTACAGACCGAGGGTCTTACCTGGCACCGTCCAGTGGCTGTGGTACAGACCGAGGGTCTTACCTGGCACCGTCCAGTGGCTGTGGTACAGACCGAGGGTCTTACCTGGCACCGTCCAGTGGCTGTGGTACAGACCGAGGGTCTTACCTGGCACCGTCCAGTGGCTGTGGTACAGGCTTTGCGCGGCGTCCACCTTCACAGTCTCTCCGGTCATGAAGGAGGCGGCAGGAGACAGCAGGAAACAAACCATCGGAGAGATCTGTACAGGAGAGACATGGAGATCGGGGTAAAGACGCCTGGAGGAAGGGGGGAGATGCTGCACAGAGTAGGGCGCCCCCTCTGGACACAGAACACAAGTGCTTTAGATTGGGGTCTCAGCCTGGATACCATCCTACCTCCTCAGGAAGTCCAAGCCTCTTGGCTGGAATATTAGGGATATAGTTCTGGAACATCGCAGGCCCCATGCCCCCATAATTCTCTACAGCCGTCTTGGAAAAGATGGTTCCCTGCAAAATATAGATAGAAGCCATGATGAGGCGGCTCTGTGGATGAGGAAATCAACTGAAGCTGACAAAACCTACAACAGATGACATCATCAAATCCCCCCATACACATGCATGCTGGGCTCAGCTGAGTGTGCATGTGCTTTCAGAGGGGAGAAAGCCACTGCCAGACACCACTATCTTTTCTTCAAATTCCCCTGCCCATCCTCCCTCCACTGTCCCTCCACCCCCCCAAACCCTGACGTCCCTCCAGACTCCACCGTCCCTCCACCCCCCAGTCTCCACCGTCCCTCCACCCCCCCAGTCTCCACCGTCCCTCCACCCCCCCAGTCTCCACCGTCCCTCCACCCCCCAAGTCTCCACCGTCCCTCCACCCCCCGTCTCCACCGTCCCTCCTCCCCCCAGACTCCTCTGTCCCTCCCCACCCCTCCAGTCTCCACCGTCCCTCCTCCCCCCAGTCTCCCCCTTCCCTCCTCCCCCCAGACTCCTCTGTCCCTCCTCCCCCCAGTCTCCACCGTCCCTCCTCCCCCTAGTCTCCACCGTCCCTCCTCCCCCCAGTCTCCACCGTCCCTCCTCCCCCCAGACTCCTCTGTCCCTCCCCACCCCTCCAGACTCCACCGTCCCTCCTCCCCCCAGTCTCCACCGTCCCTCCACCCCCCCAGTCTCCACCGTCCCTCCACCCCCCCAGTCTCCACCGTCCCTCCACCCCCCCAGTCTCCACCGTCCCTCCACCCCCCCAGTCTCCACCGTCCCTCCACCCCCCCAGTCTCCACCGTCCCTCCACCCCCCCAGACTCCTCTGTCCCTCCCCACCCCTCCAGTCTCCACCGTCCCTCCTCCCCCCAGTCTCCACCGTCCCTCCACCCCCCCAGACTCCTCTGTCCCTCCTCCCTCCAGACTCCACCGTCCCTCCTCCCCCCAGTCTCCACCGTCCCTCCACCCCCCCAGTCTCCACCGTCCCTCCACCCCCCCAGTCTCCACCGTCCCTCCACCCCCCCAGTCTCCACCGTCCCTCCACCCCCCCAGACTCCTCTGTCCCTCCCCACCCCTCCAGTCTCCACCGTCCCTCCTCCCCCCAGTCTCCACCGTCCCTCCACCCCCCCAGACTCCTCTGTCCCTCCTCCCTCCAGACTCCACCGTCCCTCCTCCCCCCAGTCTCCTCTGTCCCTTCCCTCCTCCCTCCAGACTCCACCGTCCCTCCTCCCCCCAGTCTCCACCGTCCCTCCTCCCTCCGGACCCCTCTGTCCTCCTCTGTTTCTCCACCAGGTCCATGGCAGGCATAAACAACACACATTTTTGGGACTACACCTATACCTCCCCCTGAGCTCCGCACGGACCTATCTGAACCAGAATAAACAGATGAGCCAAATGCAGGAAGATCAGAGACAATCCAGTTATCCTGGTACGGGCCAATTGTTTTATGTCAGATTATTAGGATTCTGAGACTTTTACTGATGTCAAATAACATTGTATCATATAAATCCAGATCTTCTGGGTCATGAGGGAATTTACAATAACCTAAAGGTTACTCTGAGATTTCATTATGCACAGAACTCAGTGATATCTGTAGGGGATAGGATTATTAAGAAAGTCCTTCCCTTTATACTTACAGGAGCGACAGAATTGATCCTAACACCAGAGTGCGCCCATTCAATAGCCAGGCTTTTCGTCAGGTTGTCCACAGCGGCTCGAGCTGCTCCTGTGTGTCTGACAACAGAGAACACAACCGGGGATGAAAGCAGCATACAAAGAGATCCGCACCAACCTGTATTTACTCCAGAGCTGCACTCACTATTCTGCTGGTGAGGTCACTGTGTACATACATTACATTACTTATCCTGTACTGATCCTGAGTTATATCCTGTATTATACTCCAGAGCTGTACTCACTATTCTGCTGGTGAGGTCACTGTGTACATACATTACATTACTTATCCTGTACAGATCCTGAGTTATATCCTGTATTACACTCCAGAGCTGTACTCACTATTCTGCTGGTGGGGTCACTGTGTACATACATTACATTACTTATCCTGTACGGATCCTGAGTTATATCCTGTATTATACTCCAGAGCTGTACTCACTATTCTGCTGGTGAGGTCACTGTGTACATACATTACATTACTTATCATGTACTGATCCTGAGTTATATCCTGTATTATACCCCAGAGCTGTACTCACTATTCTGCTGGTGAGGTCACTGTGTACATACATTACATTACTTATCCTGTACTGATCCTGAGTTATATCCTGTATTATACTCCAGAGCTGTATTCACTATTCTGCTGGTGAGGTCACTGTGTACATACATTACATTACTTATCCTGTACTGATCCTGAGTTATATCCTGTATTATACTCCAGAGCTGTACTCACTATTCTGCTGGTGAGATCACGGTGTATATACATTACATTACTTATCCTGTACTGATCCTGAGTTATATCCTGTATTATACTCCAGAGCTGTACTCACTATTCTGCTGGTGAGGTCACTGTGTACATACATTACATTACTTATCCTATACGGATCCTGAGTTATATCCTGTATTATACTCCAGAGCTGTACTCACTATTCTGCTGGTGGGGTCACTGTGTACATACATTACATTACTTATCCTGTACGGATCCTGAGTTATATCCTGTATTATACTCCAGAGCTGTACTCACTATTCTGCTGGTGAGGTCACTGTGTACATACATTACATTACTTATCATGTACTGATCCTGAGTTATATCTTGTATTATACCCCAGAGCTGTACTCACTATTCTGCTGGTGAGGTCACTGTGTACATACATTACATTACTTATCCTGTACTGATCCTGAGTTATATCCTGTATTATACTCCAGAGCTGTACTCACTATTCTGCTGGTGAGGTCACTGTGTACATACATTACATTACTTATCCTGTACTGATCCTGAGTTATATCCTGTATTATACTCCAGAGCTGTACTCACTATTCTGCTGGTGAGGTCACTGTGTACATACATTACATTACTTATCCTGTACTGATCCTGAGTTATATCCTGTATTACACCCCAGAGCTGTACTCACTATTCTGCTGGTGAGGTCACTGTGTACATACATTACATTACTTATCCTGTACTGATCCTGAGTTATATCCTGTATTACACCCCAGAGCTGTACTCACTATTCTGCTGGTGAGGTCACTGTGTACATACATTACATTACTTATCCTGTACTGATCCTGTGTTATATCCTGTATTATACTCCAGAGCTGTACTCACTATTCTGCTGGTGAGGTCACTGTGTACATACATTACATTACTTATCCTGTACTGATCCTGAGTTATATCCTGTATTATACTCCAGAGCTGTACTCACTATTCTGCTGGTGAGATCACTGTGTACATACATTACATTACTTATCCTGTACTGATCCTGAGTTATATATCAGACAGGAGGCGAGTATCTTATGATTAATCTTTCTTTATTAATGCCCATAGCAGAATCCAAACGTTTACTTTAATGAATTTTAACCAGAAAAAACTTCTCAAACTACAACTCCCAGCAGTCCTCTGTTATGTCATGGCCAATCCTAGCCCAGGACGGCTGCTATATAAAGGACTGCCTCCATAGTCTCCTCCCCTTTCTTTCTGCTCAGATAAGTATACTCTCATATTGTATTATTTCATTCTATTTATAGTGCTATTTCATTATTGTGACACCCTGGTGTTGTCGGTGATTGTATTCTGGGATTACTGGACCTGGTCTCTCTCAAGGCATCTGTCAGTCTCCCCCCCCCCCCCTTTTTGTACTATTTTATTGCTTTCTCTGTTTTTCGGCACTTTTTCTATCTTGCCTGCGCTGCTTGTCAGCATTCGCTCTCCCGCTTGCTAACGCTGCGCCGGCTTCAATTCTGGTCATAGCAGCCCCTAGCACCTCACTTCACCTACCTTTCGGCGCAATTTTCTCCCGGCGCCATTTTCTATCCCTTCCTTCTCCATCTTTCGCGCCCTCCTTTTCTGCCGCATCGCGTCCCTCATCGCGATATCAGGGGGGCGTGACTTGCTGGGCGTTTCTCTGACCGCCCAATCACAGCGCTTGAAGGCGTAATCTCGCGAGATTACGCCTCTCCCAGTGCAGAGTGAGCGGTCTGGAGAACGGAGCCTGTATACTGTGCTAAGAGGTTTTTTCTGTACTTCCCTGTGTTTGTTGGGAATTTATTCCCTAATGTCCCTTGTTATTAGATATATAAATATCTATCTATCAGTATTCCTTCTAGCAGCCAGCTAGCGTAGTTACCTGAGATCACTACTGTGCTCCAGAGTTACAGCTCCAGAGTTACAGCTCCAGAGTACAGCTCCAGAGTTACAGCTCCAGAGTTACAGCTCCAGAGTTACAGCTCCAGAGTTACAGCTCCAGAGTTACAGCTCCAGAGTTACAGCTCCAGAGTTACAGCTCCAGAGTTACAGCTCCAGAGTTACAGCTCCAGAGTTACAGCTCCAGAGTTACAGCTCCAGAGTTACAGCTCCAGAGTTACAGCTCCAGAGTTACAGCTCCAGAGTTACAGCTCCAGAGTTACAGCTCCAGAGTTACAGCTCCAGAGTTACAGCTCCAGAGTTACAGCTCCAGAGTTACAGCTCCAGAGTACAGTACATCTGTGTACACTCTTACCTCTGATTATTTCACATCCCTGTCACTTATATTTAGTGTGATACCTGTCCCATGGCTGATGAGAGGACCACAGTCTCTCCTAAGGCCTCTACAGGGGAGGAGCCATCGCTGGACACAGCTCATTTCTTGAGCGCTGCCCAGATCCAAGATCTTATCAATAGATCTGCAGTGGCGAACCGCCAATTAAGAAGGGCAAAGCTTCTCAGAAGCGTAAGCATACCATCATGGTATTCGACTCCCCGGCAGGGGAAGTACAATCCGTGCAGCAGGCAGTGCCTACCCCGGACTGCCGACCCACACTTCCTCCAGACTCTAATCGACCCCTGGGCCTCGGGGAGTTATCTGTGCAGAGGCGAAGGTCCGCCAGACGGGCCAAGCAGGACTCATTCAAGGACGCCTCGGAGGAGTCGTCATCCGCGGAGTCCGAGGCGGCAGACGCCACCGAGTCTGTCTCTATGGATGAGGATAGTGGGCATGTGGCGCTCCCTGAGGACGCCGACCCTGTACCCCAGGGCGATACAATCTTGGACTCTCTTGGAGAGCCGTTTTTGACCCAAAGGCGATATCCCATCCTCGCTCTGGAGATTGGGCACCCCTTCCACAGGTGTCGCAATACATTGAATTTTGGGCTCGTAGGTCTGTGGATAGAACCAACAGAAACAAACTAAATGCAGAGTACCCCACGCCCTCTATCCCCAAAAAAGTTGAGCTCACCCCAAAGGTTGACCCCATTCTGATGAGGTACCTCACCAAGAATGGTAAATACTCAAAAAAGGGCATCGAGAGGTCCTTCAGATCTATTCAGGACCGAATCCTGGACCTACTCGGCCCCCTTAGCAAAATTCTCAACCTCTCGGAACAGGCGACTGCGACTGAGCAACCGGTCGACCTGCTCCAGAGAGCGATTCGTATGCTAGGGTGTGCCAACACCACGTGCTCGACGGAAAGGCGTCGTTCTATCCTGATGAGGCTTGACCCTCAACTATCTCACTTGGCTGAGACAGAACCTGGTCCTGCTGTCGAGGGTATGCTCTTTGGCGATAATTTAATTAAAGATATTAATAAGTTTGTCGGACAGTTTACCAGTAATCTTTTAAAAAATCCGGAATGTCCAGTAAGGTTTTTCCCGGGCCGGCAGAAGCAGAGGCCGATCTGCCGGCCGCAATTCCTCTAATAGGCCATATAGTAGAGCACCAGTTCCCCAGTACAACCAGGCTCCACAATCCTACCCCGTGCCAGTGGAGGGCCATGGAGGGGACATGGCGGCAGGGGATATCCTCGTTCAGGTCCGACTACCGGTGAGTACTACACACCTGACACATCCTCACATACCTGTGGGGGGACGATTGAAACATTTTATCCACGTCTGGTCTGTGATTACGGCAGACCCCTGGACACTCAAGACAGTGGCAGGGTACCAAATAGAACTTTACTCCCTGCCGGACATGAATGTGACTCCACCCCCATCCGGTTTTCAAATCTAAACGTTGCTCTTATAGACAACGAGCTACAAGACCTCCTGTTACCGCCCCGTCATAAACTTACGCAATCTAAATCAATAAGTCACGTATCGGCATTTCAAGATGGAAGGGATCCATTCTCTGCGGGACCTCCTACGACCAGGGGATTGGCTGGCGAAGGTGGACTTGAAGGACGCCTATCTCACCTTCCCCATTCAGCAGTCTTCGCAACAATTCCTTCGTTTTCTCTGGAGAGACCGCATGTGGCAATTTACTTGCCTTCCCTTCGGCCTCTCGTCCGCCCCATGGTGTTTCACCAAGATGCTGAAACCAGTGGTGGCGTTCCTGCGAAGCAGAGGAGTAAGACTGATTATTTACCTGGACGACCTTATCATGGCTCGGTCCAGGGTTCAAGCCAACAAACACATGGGCTGGACAGTTATACTGTTACAGGAATTGGGGTTCCTTATCAATCACGAGAAGTCTGTTCTCGTTCCAGCTCAAGAGATGAAGTTTCTGGGCTTCTTGGTAGATACTGAGCGGGCGGTCCTTCGCCTGCCCAAGTCAAAACTGGCCCTCATCCGCAAGGAGATCAGGGCAGTATTGCGCAAGGGGCACGTGTCGCTGCGGGTAATCGCACGACTGGTGGGTCTCTTGTCAGCCTCTATACAGGCAATATTTCCAGCCCCTCTCCATTATCGAGCCTTAGAGGCTCAAAACCTTACATTTACTTCAGGGTCTTCGGTACGCGGACGAAGTATCTCTCTCTGTCCGGAAGCCGAGGAGGAATTACGGTGGGGGCTACGTCATGCCGTCTAATGGAACAGCAAGACCATCTTCAGTTCCAGTCCGGACGTCATAACAGAGTCGGACGCCAGTCGCCAGGGCTGGGGCGCCTGCTGCGGCCACTCTTCAACAGGAGGGACGTGGTCCGCAGAAGAATCCCTATTGCACATCAATGCGCTGGAACTTCTGGCGGCATTCTTTGCCATCAGGAGCTTCATGCCACACGCATCCAATTGCTGTGTGTTGTTGCACATGGACAACGTGACCGCGGTTCAGTATGTCAACCCCTTGGGGGGCTCGAGATCCAGAATCCTTGCGGAACTCGCAAAGGACTTCTGGCATTTTTGCCTAGCCCGCGACATTGTTCCGATAGCGAAATACATTCCAGGAGCTTCCAACCTGGTAGCGGATTGGAATTCTCGCTATCTGATCGATTCCAGTGACTGGAAGCTGGACCGGTCGGTTTTCAAGGCCCTTTACCACCTTTGGGGTCCATTCTCTATAGATCTGTTCGCTTCCCGCCTCAACCACCAGCTGCACTGCTTTTACAGTTGGAGGCAGGACCCAGAAGCTTATGCAGTAGACGACTTTAGACAGACCTGGCCACGGGGACGCATTATGATGATTCCCAGGGTCCTCTTACAGATAGCGAACCTGAGGGCGATGGTGGTGTTGATCACTCCCTGGTGGCCGACGCAACCGTGGTTTCCTCTGCTGCTGGGGATGACCATAGCTTTCCCCAGACTGCTTCCTCTCTTCCCTCGTCTCCTCACCAATCCGAGCGGGGGTCTACATCCTCTGATACTGGAGAACAAACTACCTCTCCTCGCATGGTTGGTTTCGGGGGTGCCAGACGCAGATAGCGACCTTTTAAGATCGGCTAGGGATCTCCTCGCCTTGGCCTGGGCCCCAGGGACTAGATCTGCATATCGATCAGCCTGGAGACTCTGGGTTCGTTGGTGTGATCAACGGCAGGTTGATCCCGTTCAGGCGCCTGTGTCTGTAGTTAATTACTTGGCGGATTCTTTTGAATCTGGGAAGTCATATAGCTCGCTCAATGTGTATCGGTCTACAATATCGGCATACCATTCCCCAGTAGATTCAAACACCCACTGGTGTGCCGGCTTCTACGAGGCATTTCAACGCCCTCCTCGTCCTAAATACCAAGCCACTTGGGATGTAGCCAGGCTTCTAGATATGTTCTCTTTCTGGGACGATAATGACGCACTTTCTTTAAAGTTGCTGTCTTTCAAGCTTACGGTCCTTTTATGCTTAGTTTCCATTAAACGTGTGTCAGATGTTAGGGCCCTAGATATCTCCAGGTGACAATTTTCGCCTCAGGGAGTTAAATTATCTGTGGTTCGTAGGACCAAAACGGGTATACAGTCTGTTTTTTTATCCGTGTTTTCCTGCACATCCACGGCTGTGTGTTGTCCGTTGCCTTCAGGCATACGAGAAGCAGACAGCCTCTTTATGTTCTTCGGAGTTTTCTCAACTTCTTCTTATTTCCTTCTTATTTTCCGTCCTTATCACCCGGTTACTTCGGCTACTCTAGCCAGGTGGGTACGTTCCGCCATGGATCCATGGCGGGGATTGACGTCTGTTTGGTGCCCACTCCTCCAGGGGCGCCATGGCTACTAAGGTGGTCACTTCCGGAGGTTCCCTCTCCGACCTGTTGATGGAGGCGGACTGGTCTTCCGAAAGCACTTTCCGTCATTTTTATTTTAGACCGGAGGAACACATATCTATGTCGGTCCTATAACGTGGTTTGTTTTGCATTTTAACATTTCTGTACCATAATTTTATATGTAGCTTTGAACTTGCATAAGATATGAGCCTCCTGTCTGATATATAAATCGAGATTTTCCTAGCTTGTGACGGAAAATATAAGTTATATGAAGACAGGAGGCGAGTATCTTCCCTCCCGAACCCACCCTGTCACGGTGTTCTTCTTCTCGTTCCAGGCTACTGAACGGAGTTGCATCGTGATTGGCGGAGGCTGAGTCATCGCAGTGAGATTCCTCATGGAAGTGTCCCCGTTGGGACGTCGTGTTCGGTCTGGTTGATCGGAGTTCCATGGATCCAGTTCCGGGTTCTGTTGATGGTCACGTTTCCAGTTGCAGCAGATTTGCATCAAGAAAGAGGAGGAGACAATGGAGGCAGTCCTTTATATAGCAGCCGTCCTGGGCTAGGATTGGCCGAGACATACCAGAGGACTGCTGGGAGTTGTAGTTTGAGAAGTTTTTTTTCTGGTTAAAGTAAACGTTTGAATTTCTGCTATGGTCATTAATAAAGAAAGATTAATGCATAAGATACTCGCCTCCTGTCTTCATATAACTAATATTTTCCGTCACAACCTAGGAAAATCTCGATTTAAATCCTGTATTATACTCCAGAGCTGTACTCACTATTCTGCTGGTGAGGTCACTGTGTACATACATTACATTACTTATCCTGTACTGATCCTGAGTTATATCCTGTATTATACTCCAGAGCTGTACTCACTATTCTGCTGGTGAGGTCACTGTGTACATACATTACATTACTTATCCTGTACTGATCCTGAGTTATATCCTGTATTATACTCCAGAGCTGTACTCACTATTCTGCTGGTGAGGTCACTGTGTACATACATTACATTACTTATCCTGTACTGATCCTGAGTTATATCATGTATTATACTCCAGAGCTGTACTCACTATTCTGCTGGTGAGGTCACTGTGTACATACATTACATTACTTATCCTGTACTGATCCTGAGTTATATCCTGTATTATACCCCAGAGCTGTACTCACTATTCTGCTGGTGAGGTCACTGTGTACATACATTACATTACTTATCCTGTATTGATCCTGAGTTATATCCTGTATTATACTCCAGAGCTGTACTCACTATTCTGCTGGTGAGATCACTGTGTACATACATTACATTACTTATCCTGTACTGATCCTGAGTTATATCCTGTATTATACTCCAGAGCTGTACTCACTATTCTGCTGGTGAGGTCACTGTGTACATACATTACATTACTTATCCTGTACTGATCCTGAGTTATATCCTGTATTATACTCCAGAGCTGTACTCACTATTCTTACTAGAGACACTTGTAACAGTTTAGATGAATTGTGATGGTGTTGGTGCAGTTTGTGTTTCTACTGTAGAACGGTATTTAGAAAATTAACACTTACGCCATGCCAGGAAATCCTTTCCACATGTCTGCCACGATATTCACTATGGCGCCACCGTGATCTTTCATCCAAGCGTTGTACACTAAATGCCGAAGGAAAAACACGGTCAGTGAGATTCAGACAAATCAAAGTCTACATGAAAGAGTCATAAAATAGCGAGTACAGCTCTGGAGTATAATACAGGATATAACTCAGGATCAGTACAGGATAAGTAATGTAATGTATGTACACAGTGACCTCACCAGCAGAATAGTGAGTACAGCTCTGGAGTATAATACAGGATATAACTCAGGATCAGTACAGGATAAGTAATGTAATGTATGTACACAGTGATCTCACCAGCAGAATAGTGAGTACAGCTCTGGAGTATAATACAGGATATAACTCAGGATCAGTACAGGATAAGTAATGTAATGTATGTACACAGTGACCTCACCAGCAGAATAGTGAGTACAGCTCTGGAATATAATACATGATATAACTCAGGATCAGTACAGGATAAGTAATGTATGTACACAGTGACCTCACCAGCAGAATAGTGAGTACAGCTCTGGAGTATAATACAGGATATAACTCAGGATCAGTACAGGATAAGTAATGTAATGTATGTACACAGTGACCTCACCAGCAGAATAGTGAGCACAGCTCTGGAGTATAATACAGGATATAACTCAGGATCAGTACAGGATAAGTAATGTAATGTATGTACACAGTGACCTCACCAGCAGAATAGTGAGTACAGCTCTGGAATATAATACATGATATAACTCAGGATCAGTTCAGGATAAGTAATGTAATGTATGTACA
Organism: Hyla sarda; assembly: GCF_029499605.1. Taxonomy (NCBI): domain Eukaryota; kingdom Metazoa; phylum Chordata; class Amphibia; order Anura; family Hylidae; genus Hyla; species Hyla sarda. Next base: position 3,444,487 of record NC_079196.1, on the reverse strand, counting down.
CAGTGACCTCACCAGCAGAATAGTGAGTACAGCTCTGGAGTATAATACAGGATATAACTCAGGATCAGTACAGGATAAGTAATGTAATGTATGTACACAGTGACCTCACCAGCAGAATAGTGAGTACAGCTCTGGAGTATAATACACACAGGTGAGATCTCCCTGAATATTATTGCTGCTCCTTACACTCCTGGACACCCTGTGTTTTGCACATAGACGGGTGTGAAATGTCTTAGAATTTTAAATCATTTAATAATGAATCTTTATTTGAATATAGTTTTTCAGCTGCATTAACTAGAAATCTGATTAGATACAGGTGATACTGGAGTGTGGTGTGTATCACTATGTAACTATGTGCTATTCATGATATTAGGAAAGCTGAGTGACCCCTATAGGAGCAGAGACAGTGGCCCCTGGGTACTGTAGATATTTGGGGGCCACGATCTGCCTGTATCAGGGACCTACCTGCTTTGCAGCAGTAGAAGGTGCCGGTGAGGTTGGTCTCCACCACCGCGTTCCATCCTTTAGGGGTAATGGCTTCGCTCGGACTCGGGAATTGGCCTCCCCCATTGTTGACTAAGAAGTCGATCCGGCCGTATCGGCTCAGGGTGGACTTCACCAGCGATTCTACCTGGTAAGAGAGACGAGAGGAGGTGAACGAGGAAAGGAGGAGGCAATGCAGGGGTTAATACATTTCTAGACAATTGGGGGGTGGGGTATAGCTATAATGGGTCCGGCAGTGTGGAGGTTAATACATGTCTACACAATGGGGGGGGGGGGGGGGGGTATATAGTTACAATGGAACCAGCAGTGCAGGGGTTAATACATGTCTACACAATGGGGGGGTGGGATAGTTATAATGGAGCCAGCAGTGCGGGGGTTAATACATGTCTACACAATAAGGGGAATAGTTATAATGGAGCCAGCAGTGCAGGGGTTAATACATGTCTACACAATAAGGGGTATAGTTATAATGGAGCCAGCAGTGTGGGGGTTAATACATGTCTACACAATAAGGGGTATAGTTATAATGGAGCCAGCAGTGTGGGGGTTAATACATGTCTACACATTAAGGGGTTTTGTTAAAATTGAGTCAGCAGTGCAGGGGTTAATACATGTCTACACAATAAGGGGAATAGTTATAATGGAGCCAGCAGTGTGGGGGTTAATACATGTCTACACAATAAGGGGTTTTGTTAAAATTGAGTCAGCAGTGCAGGGGTTAATAGATGTCTGCACAATAGGGATGTATAGTTATGATGGAGCAAGCAGTGCGGGGGTTAATACATGTATATATATATATATATATATATATATATAATAGGGATGTATAGTTATAATGGAGCCAGCAGTGCGGGGGTTAATACATGTATATATATATATATATATATATATATATATAATAGGGATGTATAGTTATAATGGAGCCAGCAGTGCGGGGGTTAATACATGTATATATATATATATATATATATATATATATATATATATATATATAATAGGGATGTATAGTTATAATGGAGCCAGCAGTGCGGGGGTTAATACATGTATATATAATAGGGCGGTATAGTTATAATGGAGCCAGCAGTGCGGGGGTTAATACATGTATATATAATAGGGAGGTATAGTTATAATGGAGCCAGCAGTGCAGGGGTTAAAGGGGTTGTCCATAATTAGAAAAAACTTGCAAAAACAGCTCCCCCTTGTTTACAGGTTCTGTTTGGTACTGCAGCTCAGATCCATTGAAGAAGAAGAGCCTGAGCTGCAGTACTTCACACGACCTGTGGACAGGGGAGGCGCTGTTCTCCCCCCATGTTTTGTAATCCCGATGGGGGGTGGATAGTAATGCTGTGTCACGTGTTCACAACCAGACACTGGTCTCCTGAAATACTCTGTGCGGCTCGGAGCCATGACTCCCCCGGCGACCATCACACGTACAGATGGCGCTCCTCATCACAGGGGTCTCTGGTCAGTGAGCGGTTACTGATCAGCGGCGCCCGCTCACCTCCTCCTCTCTGCGGATGTTACACTGAAGCGCAGTCAGCACAGAGGGGTCCGGGGGGGAGATCCGGCTCACCAGCTCTGCCGTCGCTTCTTTAAGCCGCTCGAGTTTCCGGGAAGCGATAACCACGCTGCAGCCTGCGGAGACGGTGGAAAGAAACGCTATAAAAACTTAGAAGGGTAAAATAACATAAATAAACTTATAAGGGTAAAATAAACTATATAAAACTTATAAGGGTAAAATAAACTATAAAAACTTATAAGGGTAAAATAAACTATATAAAACTTATAAGGGTAAAATAAACTATATAAAACTTATAAGGGTAAAATAAACTATAAAAACTTATAAGGGTAAAATAACATAAATAAACTATAAAAACTTATAAGGGTAAAATAACATAAGGAAGAAAAAAAAATTTATAAAAAGGGAAAAAAACGTATAAATCAGCGTTTCCCAAACAGGGTGCCTCCAGGTGTTGCAAAACTACAACTCCCAGCATGCCTGGACAGCCGAAGGCTGTCCAGGCATGCTGGGAATTGTAGTTTTGCAACATGTGGAGGCACCCTGGTTGGGAAACATTGTTTTGAATAATGAAGAGAAAAATCGTACAAAGGGGGCATGTTGTAGTTTTGAAACAGCTGGGGGGCCACAGTTTGGAGCCCATTGGTATAATAGAAAACACTGTTCCCTCCAGTATATGCTCAGCAGCGCATACAACTACAAGTCCCAGCATGCCCCGCACACAGTCCTCAGCGGTTTTTCTATTCCCTGACAGGCAATGCATGCTGGGAAGTGTAGTTCTAGAGCGGAGTGCTCGGTACAGGGGTCACAGTGCGGTGACTGATAGGAGCGATGGCCCCTGACCCCGCCCGGTCACCTGACCTAGTTCCAGCAGCTCCGCCGCTATGGCCTTCCCGATCCCGGTGCCTCCGCCGGTCACAATGGCGACCTTGTTCCTGAACAGTCCTGGAGCGAACACACTGCAGGCCGCCATAATGGTGCACCGTGATCACGTGACACTTCCGGGATCAGAAGTCCTGGCAGCGTTACCATGGAGACCAGTGTGTGACAACCGCGCAACACGTGCCCCGTATATACCCCATAATATTATAATACCCCCATATATTATACTAGTATAATACCCCCATATATACTAGTATAATACCCCTATAATATTATAATACCCCATATATTATACTAGTGTAATACCCCTATAATATTATAATACCCCATATATTATACTAGTATAATACCCCTATAATATTATAATACCCCCATATATTATACTAGTGTAATACCCCTATAATATTATAATACCCCCATATAATATACTAGTATAATACCCCTATAATATTATAATACCCCATATATTATACTAGTATAATAACCCCTATAATATTATAATACCCCATATATTATACTAGTATAATACCCCTATAATATTATAATACCCCATATATTATAGTAGTATAATACCCCTATAATATTATAATACCCCCATATATTATACTAGTATAATACCCCTATAATATTATAATACCCCATATATTATACTAGTATAATACCCCTATATATTATACTAGTATAATACCCCCATATATTATAGTAGTATAATACCCCTATAATATTATAATACCCCCATATATTATACTAGTATAATACCCCTATAATATTATAATACCCCATATATTATACTAGTATAATAACCCCTATAATATTATAATACCCCATATATTATACTAGTATAATACCCCTATAATATTATAATACCCCATATATTATAGTAGTATAATACCCCTATAATATTATAATACCCCCATATATTATACTAGTATAATACCCCTATAATATTATAATACCCCATATATTATAGTAGTATAATACCCCTATAATATTATAATACCCCCATATGTTATACTAGTATAATACCCCTATAATATTATAATACCCCCATATATTATACTAGTATAATACCCCTATAATATTATAATACCCCCATATATTATACTAGTATAATACCCCTATAATATTATAATACCCCCATATATTATACTAGTATAATACACCTATAATACCCCATATATTTTACTAGTATAATACCCCTATAATATTATAATACCCCCATATATTATACTAATATAATACCCTATAATATTATAATACCCCATATATTATACTAGTATAATACCCCTATAATATTATAATACCCCATATATTTATACTAGTATAATACCCCATAATATTATAATACCCCCATATATTATACTAGTATAATACCCCTATAATATTATAATACCCCCATATATTATACTAGTATAATACCCCTATAATATTATAATACCCCCATATATTATACTAGTATAATACCCTATAATATTATAATACCCCATATATTATACTAGTATAATACCCCTATAATATTATAATACCCCATATATTATACTAGTATAATACACCTATAATACCCCATATATTTTACTAGTATAATACCCCTATAATATTATAATACCCCCATATATTATACTAGTATAATACCCCTATAATATTATAATACCCCATATATTATACTAGTATAATACCCCTATAATATTATAATACCCCATATATTATACTAGTATAATACCCCATAATATTATAATACCCCATATATTATACTAGTATAATACCCCTATAATATTATAATACCCCCATATATTATACTAGTATAATACCCCTATAATTTTATAATACCCCATATATTATACTAGTATAATACCCCTATAATATTATAATACCCCATATATTATACTAGTATAATACCCCTATAATATTATAATACCCCCATATATTATACTAGTATAATACCCCTATAATATTATAATACCCCCATATATTATACTAGTATAATACCCTATAATATTATAATACCCCCATATATTATACTAGTATAATTACCCCTATAATATTATAATACCCCATATATTATACTAGTATAATACCCCTATAATATTATAATACCCCCATATATTATACTAGTATAATACCCCTATAATATTATAATACCCCATATATTATACTAGTATAATACCCCTATAATATTATAATACCCCATATATTATACTAGTATAATACCCCTAAATATTATAATACCCCATATATTATACTAGTATAAATACCCCATAATATTATAATACCCCATATATTATACTAGTATAATACCCCTATAATATTATAATACCCCATATATTATACTAGTATAATACCCATAATTAATACCCCATATATTATACTAGTATAATACCCCTATATATTATACTAGTATAATACCCCAATAATATTATAATACCCCATATATTATACTAGTATAATACCCCTATAATATTATAATACCCCGTATATTATACTAGTATAATACCCCTATAATATTATAATACCCCATATATTATACTAGTATAATACCCCATAATATTATAATACCCCCATATATTATACTAGTATAATACCCCTATAATATTATAATACCCCCATATGTTATACTAGTATAATACCCCTATAATATTATAATACCCCATATATTATACTAGTATAATACCCCATAATATTATAATACCCCCATATATTATACTAGTATAATACCCCTATAATATTATAATACCCCCATATATTATACTAGTATAATACCCCTATAATATTATAATACCCCCATATATTATACTAGTATAATACCCCTATAATATTATAATACCCCATATATTATAGTAGTATAATACCCCTATAATATTATAATACCCCATATATTATACTAGTATAATACCCCCCATAATATTATAATACCCCCATATATTATACTAGTATAATACCCCTATAATATTATAATACTCCTGTAATTGTATAATAAACCCATTTATACCTTCATACATAGTATAACACCCCCATAATATTATAATACCCCTATATATATCTCATACTAGTATAACACCCTATAATATTGTAAAACACCTGTAATACTATAATAACCCCCTACATATCCCATAATCATATAATACCCCATAATATTATGATTTCCCCTAGTAGCACAATACCCTCATACTAGTATAAATCTCATTACATTATAATCGCACCCCCTCCCCCCATATATCCCACAACAGAATTATATCACCCAACATACAGCCCATACAGTGGGGATCAAAAGTTTGGGCACCCCAGGTGAAAATGTGTATTAATGAGCATAAAGAAGCCAAGGAAAGATGGAAAAATCTCCAAAAGGCATCAAATTACAGATTAGACATTCTTATAATATGTCACCAAAAGTTACATTTTATTTCCATCATTTACACTTTCAAAATAACAGAAAACAAAAAAATGGCGTCTACAAAAGTTTGGGCCCCCTGCAGAATTTATAGCATGCACTGCCCCCTTTACAAAGCTGAGACCTGCCAGTGTCATGGATTGTTCTCAATCATCATCTGGGAAGACCAGGTGATGTCAATCTCCAAGGTTTTAAATGCCCAGACTCATCTGACCTTGCCCCAACAATCAGCACCATGGGTTCTTCTAAGCAGTTGTCTAGAAATCTGAAACTGAAAATAGTTGACGCTCACAAAGCTGGAGAAGGCTATAAGAAGATAGCAAAACGTTTTCAGATGTCAATATCCTCTGTTCGGAATGTAATTAAGAAATTGCAGTCATCCGGAACAGTGGAAGTTAAAGCAAGATCTGGAAGACCAAGAAAAATATCAGACAGAACAGCTCGTAGGATTGTGAGAAAGACAATTCAAAACCCACGTTTGACTGCACAATCCCTCCAGAAAGATCTGGCAGACACTGGAGTTGTGGTACACTATTCCACTATAAAGAGATACTTGAACAAATATGGTCTTCATGGAAGAGTCATCAGAAGAAAACCTCTTCTACATCCTCACCACAAAAATCAGCGTTTGTACTTTGCAAATGAACATATAGACAAGCCTGATGCATTTTGGAAACAAGTTCTGTGGACCGATGAGGTTAAAATTAAACTTTTTGGCTGGAATGAGAAAAGGTACGTTTGGAGAAGAAGGGGAACAGAATGTAATGAAAAGAACCTCTGTCCAACTGTTAAGCATGGGGGTGGATCAATCATTCTTTGAGGTTGTATTGCAGCCAGTGGCACAGCGAACATCTCACGAGTAGAAGGAAAAATGGATTCAATAAAATTTCGGCAAATTTTGGATGCTAACTTGATGCCATCTGTGAAAAAGCTGAAGTTAAAGAGAGGATGGCTTCTACAAATGGATAATGATCCTAAACACCTCAAAATCCACGGGGGATTACATCAAGAGGCGTAAACTGAAGGTTTTGCCATGGCCTTCACAATCTCCTGACCTCAACATAATTGAAAATCTATGGAGAGACCTTAAAAGAGCAGTGCGTGACAGACAGCTCAGAAATCTCAAAGAACTGGAAGACTTTTGTAAGGAAGAATGGGCAAAGATACCTCAAACAAGAATTGAAAGACTCTTGGCTGCTACAAAAAGTGTTTACAAGCTGTGACACGTTTTCTGTTATTTTGAAAGTGTAAATAAGATGTAACATTTGGTGACATATTATAAGAATGTCTAATCTGTAATTTGATGCCTTTTGGAGATTTTTCCATCTTTCCTTGGCTCCTTTATGCACATAAATCCAAATTTTTACCTGGTGCCCAAACTTTGGGTCCTCACTCTAATAGAATAATATCCCATAAAATTATAAAAGTACAATCCCACCATGTATCTGACACTCTGCACAGTAGCCCCCCCTCTCTGTATATTACACTCTGCACAGTAGCCCCCCTCTCTGTATATTACACTCTGCACAGTACCCCCCCTCTCTGTATATAACACTCTGCACAGTAGCCCCCCTCTCTGTATATTACACTCTGTACAGTAGCCCCCCTCTCTGTATATTACACTCTGCACAGTAGCCCCCCTCTCTGTATATTACACTCTGTACAGTAGCCCCCCCCTCTCTGTATATTACACTCTGCACAGTAGCTCCCCTCTCTGTATATTACACTCTGCACAGTAGCTCCCCTCTCTGTATATTACACTCTGCACAGTAGCCCCCCCTCTCTGTATATTACACTCTGCACAGTACCCCCCCTCTCTGTATATAACACTCTGCACAGTAGCCCCCCCTCTCTGTATATTACACTCTGCACAGTACCCCCCCCCCCTCTCTGTATATAACACTCTGCACAGTAGCCCCCCCTCTCTGTATATTACACTCTGCACAGTAGCCCCCCCTCTCTGTATATTACACTCTGCACAGTAGCTCCCCCTCTCTGTATATTACACTCTGCACAGTAGCCCCCCCTCTCTGTATATTACACTCTGCACAGTAGCTCCCCCTCTCTGTATATTACACTCTGCACAGTAGCCCCCCTCTCTGTATATTACACTCTGCACAGTAGCCCCCCCTCTCTGTATATTACACTCTGCACAGTAGCCCCCCCTCTCTGTATATTACACTCTGCACAGTAGCCCCCCTCTATGTATATTACACTCTGCACAGTAGCTCCCCCTCTCTGTATATTACACTCTGCACAGTAGCCCCCCTCTCTGTATATAACACTCTGCAGAGTAGCCCCCCCCTCTCTGTATATTACACTCTGCACAGTAGCCCCCCCTCTCTGTATATTACACTCTGCACAGTAGCCCCCCCTCTCTGTATATTACACTCTGCACAGTAGCCCCCCTCTCTGTATATTACACTCTGCACAGTAGCCCCCCCCTCTCTGTATATTACACTCTGCACAGTAGCCCCCCTCTCTGTATATTACACTCTGCACAGTAGCCCCCCCTCTCTGTATATTACACTCTGCACAGTAGCCCCCCCTCTCTGTATATTACACTCTGCACAGTAGCCCCCCTCTCTGTATATTACACTCTGCACAGTAGCCCCCCTCTCTGTATATTACACTCTGCACAGTAGCCCCCCTCTCTGTATATTACACTCTGTACAGTAGCCCCCCTCTCTGTATATTACACTCTGCACAGTAGCTCCCCCTCTCTGTATATAACACTCTGCACAGTAGCCCCCCTCTCTGTATATTACACTCTGCACAGTAGCCCCCCTCTCTGTATATTACACTCTGCACAGTAGCCCCCCCTCTCTGTATATAACACTCTGCACAGTAGCTCCCCCTCTCTGTATATTACACTCTGCACAGTAGCCCCCCTCTCTGTATATTACACTCTGTACAGTAGCCCCCCTCTTTGTATATTACACTCTGTACAGTAGCCCCCCTCTTTGTATATTACACTCTGCACAGTAGCCCCCCCTCTCTGTATATTACACTCTGCACAGTAACCCCCTCTCTGTATATTACACTCTGCACAGTAGCCCCCCTCTCTGTATATTACACTCTGCACAGTAGCTCCCCCTCTATGTATATTACACTCTGCACAGTAGCTCCCCCTCTCTGTATATTACAGTCTGCACAGTAGCCCCCCTCTCTGTATATAACACTCTGCACAGTAGCCCCCCCTCTCTGTATATTACACTCTGCACAGTAGCCCCCCCTCTCTGTATATTGCACTCTGCACAGTAGCCCCCCCTCTCTGTATATTACACTCTGCACAGTAGCTCCCCCCTCTCTGTATATTACACTCTGCACAGTAGCCCCCCTCTCTGTATATTACACTCTGCACAGTAGCCCCCCTCTCTGTATATTACAGTCTGCACAGTAGCCCCCCCTCTCTGTATATTACACTCTGCACAGTAGCCCCCCCTCTCTGTATATTACACTCTGCACAGTAGCTCTCCCTCTCTGTATATAACACCCTGCACAGTAGCCCCCCCTCTCTGTATATTACACTCTGCACAGTAGCCCCCCTCTCTGTATATTACACTCTGTACAGTAGCCCCCCCCTCTCTGTATATTACACTCTGCACAGTAGCTCCCCCTCTCTGTATATTACACTCTGCACAGTAGCTCCCCCTCTCTGTATATTACACTCTGCACAGTAGCTCCCCCTCTCTGTATATTACACTCTGCACAGTACCCCCCCTCTCTGTATATAACACTCTGCACAGTAGCCCCCCCTCTCTGTATATTACACTCTGCACAGTAGCCCCCCCTCTCTGTATATTACACTCTGCACAGTACCCCCCCTCTCTGTATATAACACTCTGCACAGTAGCCCCCCCTCTCTGTATATTACACTCTGCACAGTACCCCCCCTCTCTGTATATAACACTCTGCACAGTAGCCCCCCCTCTCTGTATATTACACTCTGCACAGTACCCCCCCCCTCTCTGTATATAACACTCTGCACAGTAGCCCCCCCTCTCTGTATATTACACTCTGCACAGTAGCCCCCCCTCTCTGTATATTACACTCTGCACAGTAGCTCCCCCCTCTCTGTATATTACACTCTGCACAGTACCCCCCTCTCTGTATATTACACTCTGCACAGTAGCTCCCCCTCTCTGTATATTACACTCTGCACAGTAGCTCCCCCTCTCTGTATATTACACTCTGCACAGTAGCCCCCCTCTCTGTATATTACACTCTGCACAGTAGCCCCCCCTCTCTGTATATTACACTCTGCACAGTAGCCCCCCCTCTCTGTATATTACACTCTGCACAGTAGCCCCCCCTCTCTGTATATTACACTCTGCACAGTAGCCCCCCTCTCTGTATATTACACTCTGCACAGTACCCCCCCTCTCTGTATATTACACTCTGCACAGTAGCTCCCCCTCTCTGTATATTACACTCTGCACAGTAGCCCCCCCTCTCTGTATATAACACTCTGCAGAGTAGCCCCCCCTCTCTGTATATTACACTCTGCACAGTAGCCCCCCTCTCTGTATATTACACTCTGCACAGTAGCCCCCCCTCTCTGTATATTACACTCTGCACAGTAGCCCCCCCTCTCTGTATATAACACTCTGCAGAGTAGCCCCCCCTCTCTGTATATTACACTCTGCACAGTAGCCCCCCCTCTCTGTATATTACACCCTGCACAGTAGCCCCCCCTCTCTGTATATTACACTCTGCACAGTAGCCCCCCCTCTCTGTATATTACACTCTGCACAGTAGCTCCCCCCTCTCTGTATATTACACTCTGCACAGTAGCCCCCCTCTCTGTATATAACACTCTGCAGAGTAGCCCCCCCTCTCTGTATATTACACTCTGCACAGTAGCCCCCCTCTCTGTATATTACACCCTGCACAGTAGCCCCCCCTCTCTGTATATTACACTCTGCACAGTAGCCCCCCTCTCTGTATATTACACTCTGCACAGTAGCCCCCCCCTCTCTGTATATTACACTCTGCACAGTAGCCCCCCTCTCTGTATATTACAATCTGCACAGTAGCCCCCCTCTCTGTATATTACACTCTGCACAGTAGCCCCCCCTCTTTGTATATTACACTCTGCACAGTAGCCCCCCCTCTCTGTATATTACACTCTGCACAGTAGCCCCCCCTCTCTGTATATTACACTCTGCACAGTAGCCCCCCCTCTCTGTATATAACACTCTGCAGAGTAGCCCCCCCTCTCTGTATATTACACTCTGCACAGTAGCCCCCCTCTCTGTATATTACACCCTGCACAGTAGCCCCCCCTCTCTGTATATTACACTCTGCACAGTAGCCCCCCTCTCTGTATATTACACTCTGCACAGTAGCTCCCCCTCTCTGTATATTACACTCTGCACAGTAGCCCCCCTCTCTGTATATAACACTCTGCAGAGTAGCCCCCCCTCTCTGTATATTACACTCTGCACAGTAGCCCCCCTCTCTGTATATTACACCCTGCACAGTAGCCCCCCCTCTCTGTATATTACACTCTGCACAGTAGCCCCCCCTCTCTGTATATTACACTCTGCACAGTAGCCCCCCCCCTCTCTGTATATTACACTCTGCACAGTAGCCCCCCTCTCTGTATATTACAATCTGCACAGTAGCCCCCTCTCTGTATATTACACTCTGTACAGTAGCCCCCCTCTCTGTATATTACACTCTGCACAGTAGCCCCCCCTCTCTGTATATAACACTCTGCACAGTAGCTCCCCCTCTCTGTATATTACACTCTGCACAGTAGCCCCCCTCTCTGTATATTACACTCTGTACAGTAGCCCCCCCTCTTTGTATATTACACTCTGTACAGTAGCCCCCCTCTCTGTATATTACACTCTGCACAGTACCCCCCCTCTCTGTATATAACACTCTGCACAGTAGCCCCCCTCTTTGTATATTACACTCTGCACAGTAGCCCCCCTCTCTGTATATTACACTCTGCACAGTACCCCCCCTCTCTGTATATAACACTCTGCACAGTAGCCCCCCTCTTTGTATATTACACTCTGCACAGTAGCCCCCCCTCTCTGTATATTACACTCTGTACAGTAGCCCCCCTCTCTGTATATTACACTCTGCACAGTAGCTCCCCCTCTATGTATATTACACTCTGCACAGTAGCTCCCCCTCTCTGTATATTACAGTCTGCACAGTAGCCCCCCCTCTCTGTATATAACACTCTGCACAGTAGCCCCCCCTCTCTGTATATTGCACTCTGCACAGTAGCCCCCCCTCTCTGTATATTACACTCTGCACAGTAGCCCCCCTCTCTGTATATTACACTCTGCACAGTAGCCCCCCCTCTCTGTATATTACACTCTGCACAGTAGCCCCCCCTCTCTGTATATTACACTCTGCACAGTAGCCCCCCTCTCTGTATATTACAGTCTGCACAGTAGCCCCCCCTCTCTGTATATTACACTCTGCACAGTAGCCCCCCCTATCTGTATATTACACTCTGCACAGTACCCCCCCCCTCTCTGTATATTACACTCTGCACAGTAGCCCCCCCTCTCTGTATATTACACTTTGCACAGTAGCTCCCCTCTCTGTATATTACACTCTGCACAGTAGCCCCCCCTCTCTGTATATTACACTCTGCACAGTAGCCCCCCCTCTCTGTATATTACACTCTGTACAGTAGCCCCCCTCTCTGTATATTACACTCTGCACAGTAGCCCCCCCTCTCTGTATATTACACTCTGCACAGTAGCCCCCCTCTCTGTATATTACACTCTGCACAGTAGCCCCCCCTCTCTGTATATTACACTCTGCACAGTAGCTCCCCCTCTCTGTATATTACACTCTGCACAGTACCCCCCCTCTCTGTATATTACACTCTGCACAGTAGCTCCCCCTCTCTGTATATTACACTCTGTACAGTAGCCCCCCTCTCTGTATATTACACTCTGCACAGTAGCCCCCCCTCTCTGTATATTACACTCTGCACAGTAGCCCCCCTCTCTGTATATTACACTCTGCACAGTAGCCCCCCCTCTCTGTATATTACACTCTGCACAGTAGCTCCCCTCTCTGTATATTACACTCTGCACAGTAGCTCCCCCTCTCTGTATATTACACTCTGCACAGTAGCCCCCCTCTCTGTATATTACACTCTGCACAGTAGCCCCCCTCTCTGTATATTACACCCTGCACAGTAGCCCCCCTCTCTGTATATTACACTCTGCACAGTAGCTCCCCCTCTCTGTATATTACACTCTGCACAGTAGCCCCCCTCTCTGTATATTACACTCTGCACAGTAGCCCCCCCCTCTCTGTATATTACACTCTGCACAGTAGCCCCCCCTCTCTGTATATTACACTCTGCACAGTAGCTCCCCCTCTCTGTATATTACACTCTGCACAGTACCCCCCCTCTCTGTATATTACACTCTGCACAGTAGCCCCCCTCTCTGTATATTACACTCTGCACAGTAGCTCCCCCTCTCTGTATATTACACTCTGCACAGTAGCTCCCCCCTCTCTGTATATTACACTCTGCACAGTAGCTCCCCCTCTCTGTATATTACACTCTGCACAGTAGCCCCCCCCTCTCTGTATATTACACTCTGCACAGTAGCCCCCCTCTCTGTATATTACACTCTGCACAGTAGCCCCCCCCTCTCTGTATATTACACTCTGCACAGTAGCCCCCCCTCTCTGTATATTACACTCTGCACAGTAGCTCCCCCTCTCTGTATATTACACTCTGCACAGTACCCCCCCCTCTCTGTATATTACACTCTGCACAGTAGCCCCCCTCTCTGTATATTACACTCTGCACAGTACCCCCCCTCTCTGTATATTACACTCTGCACAGTAGCTCCCCCTCTCTGTATATTACACTCTGCACAGTACCCCCCCTCTCTGTATATTACACTCTGCACAGTAGCCCCCCTCTCTGTATATTACACTCTGCACAGTACCCCCCCTCTCTGTATATTACACTCTGCACAGTAGCCCCCCTCTCTGTATATTACACTCTGCACAGTAGCCCCCCCTCTCTGTATATTACACTCTGCACAGTAGCCCCCCCCTCTCTGTATATTACACTCTGCACAGTAGCCCCCCTCTCTGTATATTACACTCTGTACAGTAGCCCCCCTCTCTGTATATTACACTCTGCACAGTAGCCCCCTCTCTGTATATTACACTCTGCACAGTAGCCCCCCCTCTCTGTATATTACACTCTGCACAGTAGCCCCCCCTCTCTGTATATTACACTCTGCACAGTAGCCCCCCCTCTCTGTATATTACACTCTGCACAGTAGCCCCCCCTCTCTGTATATTACACTCTGCACAGTAGCTCCCCCTCTCTGTATATTACACTCTGCACAGTAGCCCCCCCTCTCTGTATATTACACTCTGCACAGTAGCCCCCCTCTCTGTATATTACAGTCTGCACAGTAGCTCCCTCTCTGTATATTACACTCTGCACAGTAGCCCCCCCCCTCTCTGTATATTACACTCTGCACAGTAGCCCCCCTCTCTGTATATTACACTCTGCACAGTAGCTCCCCCTCTCTGTATATTACACTCTGCACAGTACCCCCCCTCTCTGTATATTACACTCTGCACAGTAGCCCCCCTCTCTGTATATTACACTCTGCACAGTAGCCCCCCCTCTCTGTATATTACACTCTGCACAGTACCCCCCCTCTCTGTATATTACACTCTGCACAGTAGCTCCCCCTCTCTGTATATTACACTCTGCACAGTACCCCCCCTCTCTGTATATTACACTCTGCACAGTACCCCCCCTCTCTGTATATTACACTCTGCACAGTAGCCCCCCCTCTCTGTATATTACACTCTGCACAGTAGCAGCTCTCCTGGGTGACGTCATGTATAAGAGCTCAGGCCCCGCCCAGGGATGTGTCTTGTGGGCGTGACTGTGGTGATGAGGAGCTGGACTGTGGTCTTTGAGGAGGGAGCAGCAGTCCTGGGATGGACACAGCCTTATCCTGATCTCCCTCACCCTGGGGGTCCCCTCCACCATCTCTCGGTATACAGCCCACCCTGGGGGTCCCCTCCCCCATCTCTCGGTATACAGCCCACCCTGGGGGTCCCCTCCCCCATCTCTCGGTATACAGCCCACCCTGGGGGTCCCCTCCCCCATCTCTCGGTATACAGCCCACCCTGGGGGTCCCCTCCACCATCTCTCGGTATACAGCCCACCCTGGGGGTCCCCTCCACCATCTCCCGGTATACAGACCACCCTGGGGGTCCCCTCCCCCATCTCTCGGTATACAGCCCACCCTGGGGGTCCCCTCCACCATCTCCCGGTATACAGCCCACCCTGGGGGTCCCCTCCCCCATCTCTCGGTATACAGGTGAGCATGATATATGGAGGCTGCAGATCTCAGCACTGATTCCGGTGCAGTGTGTCAGTAGGATGAGGAGGGTGTATGTGCAGATATTCATGGCTGAGGATATTAGAATGAGGAAGGGGTTAATGTCTCTATATAAGGCTCTGTATTCACTATAGGCAGGTGCTGACACAATGTTCTGGGGTTTATACTGTAGATGTTTATATAACATGAAGGATATAAATGGATCTGAGGATAAATCCTGGTCAATGGGGCTGCACCCCCCCCCCCCCCCATACACACTGAAAGGGAACATTGTATCTAGATATTATACATTGTATCTGTAGATATTATACATTGTATATACACTGTATCTGTAGATATTATACATTGTATCTGTAGATATTATACATTGTATCTGTAGATATTATACACTGTATCTGGTAGATATTATACATTGTATCTGTAGATATTATACATTGTATCTGTAGATATTATACATTGTATCTGTAGATATTATACATTGTATCTGTAGATATTATACATTGTATCTAGATATTATACATTGTATCTGTATATTATACATTGTATCTAGATATTATACATTGTATCTAGATATTATACATTGTATCTGTAGATATTATACATTGTATCTGTAGATATTATACTCTGTATCTGTAGATATTTATACTCTGTATCTGTAGATACTTATACACTGTATCTGTAGATATTATACATTGTAATCTGTAGATATTATACATTGTATCTGTAGATATTATACATTGTATCTGTAGATATTATACACTGTATCTGTAGATATTATACACTGTATCTGTAGATATTATACACTGTATCTGTAGATATTATACACTGTATCTGTAGATATTATACATTGTATCTGTAGATATTATACATTGTATCTGTAGATATTATACACTGTATCTAGATATTATACACTGTATCTGTAGATATTATACATTGTATCTGTAGATATTATACTCTGTATCTGTAGATATTATACACTGTATCTGTAGATATTATACATTGTATCTGTAGATATTATACTCTGTATCTGTAGATATTATACACTGTATCTGTAGATATTATACTCTGTATCTGTAGATATTATACACTGTATCTGTAGATATTATACACTGTATCTGTAGATATTATACACTGTATCTGTAGATATTATACACTGTATCGTAGACTATTATACATTGTATCTGTAGATATTATACACTGTATCTGTAGATATTATACATTGTATCTGTAGATATTATACTCTGTATCTGTAGATATTATACTCTGTATTCTGTAGATATTATACTCTGTATCTGTAGATATTATACACTGTATCTGTAGATATTATACATTGTATCTGTAGATATTATACACTGTATCTGTAGATATTATACATTGTATCTGTAGATATTATACTCTCTGTATCTGTAGATATTATACTCTGTATCTGTAGATATTATACTCTGTATCTGTAGATATTATACACTGTATCTGTAGATATGTATACATTGTATCTGTAGATATTATACTCTGTATCTGTAGATATTATACTCTGTATCTGTGGATATTATACACTGTATCTGTAGATATTATACATTGTATCTGTAGATATTATACTCTGTATCTGTAGATATTATACACTGTATCTGTAGATATTATACACTGTATCTAGATATTATACATCTGTATCTGTAGATATTATACATTGTATCTGTAGATATTATACATTGTATCTGTAGATATTATACACTGTATCTGTAGATATTATACACTGTATCTAGATATTATACTCTGTATCTGTAGATATTATACTCTGTATCTGTAGAGTATTATACACTGTATCTGTAGATATTATACACTGTATCTGTAGATATTTATACTCTGTATCTGTAGATATTATACTCTGTATCTGTAGATATTATACTCTGTATCTGTAGATATTATACACTGTATCTGTAGAGTATTATACTCTGTATCTGTAGATATTATACTCTGTATCTGTGGATATTATACTCTGTATCTAGATATTATACTCTGTATCTGTAGATATTATACTCTGTATCTGTAGATATTATACTCTGTATCTGTAGATATTATACTCTGTATCTGTAGATATTATACACTGTTATCTGTAGATATTATACATCTGTATCTGTAGATATTATACTCTGTATCTGTTGGATATTATACATTGTATCTGTAGATATTATACTCTGTATCTGTAGATATTATACTCTGTATCTGTAGATATTATACTCTGTTATCTGTAGATATTATACTCTGTATCTGTAGATATTATACACTGTATCTGTAGATATTATACATTGTATCTGTAGATATTATACTCTGTATCTGTGGATATTATACACTGTATCTGTAGATAGTATACATTGTATCTGTAGATATTATACTCTGTATCTGTAGATATTATACAGTGTATCTGTAGATATTATACTCTGTATCTGTAGATAATTATACTCTGTATCTGTAGATATTATACTCTGTATCTGTAGATATTATACTCTGTATCTGTAGATATTATACACTGTATCTGTAGATATTATACACTGTATCTGTAGATATTATACTCTGTATCTGTAGATATTATACTCTGTATCTGTAGATATTATACTCTGTATCTGTAGATATTATACTCTGTATCTGTAGATATTATACACTGTATCTGTGGATATTATACTCTGTATCCTGTGGATATTATACTCTGTATCTGTAGATATTATACTCTGTATCTGTAGATATTATACTCTGTATCTGTAGATATTATACTCTGTATGCTGTAGATATTATACTCTGTCTCTGTAGATATTATACACTGTATCTGTAGATATTATACACTGTATCTGTAGATATTATACACTGTATCTGTAGATATTATACTCTGTATCTGTGGATATTATACTCTGTATCTAGATTATTATACTCTGTATCTGTAGATATTATACTCTGTATCTGTAGATATTATACACTGTATCTGTAGATATTATACATTGTATCTGTAGATATTATACACTGTATCTGTAGATATTATACTCTGTATCTGTAGATATTATACTCTGTATCTGTAGATATTATACATTGTATCTGTAGATATTATACACTGTATCTGTAGATATTATACACTGTATCTGTAGATATTATACTCTGTATCTGTAGATATTATGCATTGTATCTGTAGATATTATACACTGTATCTGTAGATATTATACATTGTATCTAGATATTATACATTGTATCTAGATATTATACATTGTATCTGTAGATATTATACTCTGTATCTGTAGATATTATACTCTGTATCTGTAGATATTATACTCTGTATCTGTAGATATTATACATTGTATCTGTAGATATTATACATTGTATCTGTAGATATTATACTCTGTATCTGTAGATATTATACACTGTATCTGTAGATATTATACTCTGTATCTGTAGATATTATACACTGTATCTGTAGATATTATACTCTGTATCTGTAGATATTATACAGTGTATCTGTAGATATTATACTCTGTATCTGTAGATATTATACTCTGTATCTGTAGATATTATACTCTGTATCTGTAGATATTATACTCTGTATCTGTAGATATTATACAGTGTATCTGTAGATATTATACACTATCTCTGTAGATATTATACACTGTATCTGTAGATATTATACACTGTATCTGTAGATATTATACACTGTATCTGTAGATATTATACACTGTATCTGTAGATATTATACATTGTATCTGTAGATATTATACACTGTATCTGTAGATATTATACACTGTATCTGTAGATATTATACACTGTATCTGTAGATATTATACTCTGTATCTGTAGATATTATACTCTGTATCTGTAGATATTATACTCTGTATCTGTAGATATTATACATTGTATCTGTAGATATTATACATTGTATCTGTAGATATTATACACTGTATCTGTAGATATTATACACTGTATCTGTAGATATTATACACTGTATCTGTAGATATTATACATTGTATCTGTAGATATTATACATTGTATCTGTAGATATTATACACTGTATCTGTAGATATTATACACTGTATCTGTAGATATTATACACTGTATCTGTAGATATTTATACACTGTATCTGTAGATATTATACACTGTATCTGTAGATATTATACTCTGTATCTGTAGATATTATACTCTGTATCTGTAGATATTATACACTGTATCTGTAGATATTATACACTGTATCTGTAGATATTATACATTGTATCTGTAGATATTATACTCTGTATCTGTAGATATTATACATTGTATCTGTAGATATATTATACATTGTATCTGTAGATATTATACATTGTATCTGTATATTATACTCTGTATCTGTAGATATTATACACTGTATCTGTAGATATTATACACTGTATCTGTAGATATTATACTCTGTATCTGTAGATATTATACATTGTATCTGTAGATATTATACATTGTATCTGTAGATATTATACATTGTATCTGTAGATATTATACATTGTATCTGTAGATATTATACACCTGTATCTGTAGATATTATACACTGTATCTAGATATTATACTCTGTATCTGTAGATATTATACTCTGTATCTGTAGATATTATACACTGTATCTGTAGATATTATACACTGTATCTGTAGATATTATACTCTGTATCTGTAGATTATTATACTCTGTATCTGTAGATATTATACTCTGTATCTGTAGATATTATACACTGTATCTGTAGATATTATACTCTGTATCTGTAGATATTATACTCTGTATCTGTGGATATTATACTCTGTATCTAGATATTATACTCTGTATCTGTAGATATTATACTCTGTATCTGTAGATATTATACTCTGTATCTGTAGATATTATACTCTGTATCTGTAGATATTATACACTGTATCTGTAGATATTATACATTGTATCTGTAGATATTATACTCTGTATCTGTGGATATTATACATTGTATCTGTAGATATTATACTCTGTATCTGTAGATATTATACTCTGTATCTGTAGAATATTATACACTGTATCTGTAGATATTATACATTGTATCTGTAGATATTATACTCTGTATCTGTAGATATTATACATTGTATCTGTAGATATTATACTCTGTATCTGTAGATATTATACATTGTATCTGTATATTATACTCTGTATCTGTATATTATACTCTGTATCTGTAGATATTATACATTGTATCTGTAGATATTATACTCTGTATCTGTAGATATTATACATTGTATCTGTATATTATACTCTGTATCTGTAGATATTATACATTGTATCTTTATCTATTGTGTAGAGATATTATACATTGTATCTGTGGATATATTATCTATTGTGTAGAGATATTCTACATTGTATCTTTATCTATTATCTATTGTGTAAAGATATCATACATTTTATCTGTGGATATATTATCTATTGTGTAGAGATATTATACATTGTATCTTTATCTATTATCTATTGTGTAGAGATATACATTGTATCTTTATCTATTATCTATTGTGTAGAGATATTATGCATTGTATCTTTGTATCTATGATCTAGTGCGGCTTCTTCATACAATTGTTACAATGTATCAGTGTTTGGATTTTGACTCTTCTCTTATGTTTCTCTTTGTAGAATATAAATGTCCGGATTCTATTGGCCAGAATAGGGATCTGTCTGTTTTCGGCTCAGGCCTTTCCTATTCTTATATATAGCCCCCACAGTAGTTCTCCCCCCTCCCCCACTTCACGCCACAGACACTTCTTCCCCATGTTACCGTCCTAAATCCCGTATATTCTATAGGGTCGGCTGTTTTGCTGATATCTGGATCTGACTGTAAAGGGGAAATCACTTCAGAAATTACAGCCATGGAAAATGTACATTGTCCCTGATTCTCCTCTGAATATAGCAGTGTTTCCCAACCTGGGTGCCTCCAGCTGTTTCAAAAACCAATTTTCTCCAACCAGTTGCAAAACTACAACTCCCAGCATGCCCGGACAGCCTTTGGCTGTCCGGGCCTGCTGGGAGTTGTAGTTTTGCAACAGATAAAAGCACCCTGGTTTAGGGCAATGTTCATCAACCTATGGCTGTCCGGGCATGCTGGGAGTTGTAGTTTTGCAACAGATAGAAGCACCCTGGTTTAGGGCAATGTTCATCAACCTATGGCTGTCCGGGCATGCTGGGAGTTGTAGTTTTGCAACAGATAAAAGCACCCTGGTTTAGGGCAATGTTCATCAACCTATGGCTGTCCGGGCATGCTGGGAGTTGTAGTTTTGCAACAGATAGAAGCACCCTGGTTTAGGGCAATGTTCATCAACCTATGGCTGTCCGGGCATGCTGGGAGTTGTAGTTTTGCAACAGATAGAAGCACCCTGGTTTAGGGCAATGTTCATCAACCTATGGCTGTCCGGGCATGCTGGGAGTTGTAGTTTTGCAACAGCTGGAGGCACCCAGGTTGGGAAACACTGGAATATAGAGACTCTGGATCATCTCATCATCATAAATACGAGCGCTATTTATCATCACGCTTATTGGTAGAATTAGGGGGATGTTCACATGGTGCAGATTTGTGGCAAAAACTTCTGCCACCGGAAAATCCGTCCTAAGTAGGTAAATGGGGCCGTGTCCGCAGCAGGTGCACGAGGGTCCTCCTGTGTGAATGGGACCCTCACAGAAAATTCTACAACCATCTCATTTGCAGGTCACATGTTCCTTAGTTATGGCCTGTCTTACAGCTCTGGTCACCCAGCTCTCCCAGGCTCCTGAATGATAAGTGTATTGAGCAGTAATAGTGCCATATTGTTGCCTCCCATAGATAAAGCTTTCAGCAGCAAAGAAGAGGACGAGTCAAGGACTTTTATACTCTCAGGGATGGCTGATGTGTGAGGTGACGTGTTCCGCCCGTGTTCCCGCCTACACTGTTAATTGGGGCTCATTAAAGGGGTATTCCAGGACTAAAACTTTTTTTTTTAAATATCAACTGGCTCCAGAAAGTTAAACAGATTTGTAAATTACTTCTATTTAAAAAATCTTAATCCTTTCAGTACTTATGAGCTTCTGAAGTTGAGTTGTTCTTTTCTGTCTAAGTTCTCTCTGATGACACGTGTCTCGGGAAACACCCAGTTTAGAAGAGGTTTGCTATGGGGATTTGCTTCTAAACTGGGCGTTTCCCGAGACACGTGTCATCAGAGAGCACTTAGACAGAAAAGAACAACCTTAACTTCAGAAGCTCATAAGTACTGAAAGGATTAAGATTTTTTTTAATAGAAGTAATTTACAAATCTGTTTAACTTTCTGGAGCCAGTTGATATTTAAAAAAAATGTTTTTTCCTGGAAAACCCCTTTAAAGTAAAATACTTTTTTTTTCTCAATTGTATTTACTATAAGATAAATATTGTTAAAGCCAGTGAGGCCCGTACACTATCATGTCCTTCCATATCCCTATAGGCCCCGTGTACACTACGAAAATTCAGCAGATCTGTGCCGCCCGCAGTCAGGGATAATTTTGCATGGAATTTGCCATGGAAATTAACCCCTGCAATTCAAAGTCCTATTGACAGTGTTCTGTTCCAGGTGGAATTCCTTCTGCGGAACATATTGATTGTGCGGAATCCGCATCCATGGCAGAAGTCCCTTACGGAGCTCTTAGACTGGGTTCACACAACAGAAAAAATCCTCAATCAGCTGGCACTAGGACCGTGTGGACATGGTCATCCCCATAGACAGCAATGTCTGCCGTGCTGGTTTCACCCGAAGAATGAATACGTTCATTCTTTTTGGCAGCAGAATATTAGTGGAGGTATTTCCGCAGCTAGAATTCTGTAGTGTGCAATGGGATACTGCTGCACTGGAATTTCCAACTGAAGTTCCTGTGCAGAATTCCGGTCAAAAATTCTAAAGTGTCCACCAATCAGCAGAATCCAATTGAGATCACATGATCACTGTGATCCTGCTGCAAGTAGACTCTGCTTGGAATTAAAGGGGTACTCTGGTGGAAAACAATTTTCTTTCATATCAATCTGCTCCAGAAAATTCTACAGATTTGTAAATTACTTCTATATAAAAAAACATTAAAGGGGTATTCCAGGCCAAAACTTTTTTTTTTTTATATATATCAACTGGCTCCGGAAAGTTAAACAGATTTGTAAATTACTTCGATTAAAAAAATCTTAATCCTTCCAATAGTTATTAGCTTCTGAAGTTGAGTTTTTTTCTGTCTAACTGCTCTCTGATGACTCACGTCCCGGGAGCTGTGCAGTTCCTATGGGGATATTCTCCCATCATGCACAGCTCCCGGGACGTGACATCATCATTGAGCAGTTAGACAGAAAACTTCAGAAGCTAATAACTATTGAAAGGATTAACATTTTTTAATAGAAGTAATTTACAAATCTGTTTACCTTTCCGGAGCCAGTTGATATATATAAAAAAAAGTTTTTGCCTGGAATACCCCTTTAATCTTTCTTGTACTTATCAGCTGCTGTATGCTCCACAGGAAGTTGTGTAGTTCTTTTCAGTCTGACCACAGTGCTCTCTGCTGACACCTCTGTCCATTTCAGGAACTGTCCAGAGTAGGAGCAAATCCCCATAGAAAACCTCTCCTGCTCTGGGCAGTTCCTGACATGGACAGAGGTGTCAGCAGAGAGCACTGTGGTCAGACTGGAAAGAACTACACAACTTCCTGTGGAGCATACAGCAGCTGAAAAGTACTGTAAGGATTAAGATTTT